>NC_134399.1:48917496-49225512 GCF_050003625.1 Haematobia irritans
TTTGCTTCAAATTTTCCACAAGGACTCCGTCTTTACTAAAAAGAAGTCTGGCAGAAGCCTGTGCAAAAATCATAAAATTATGTACCGAGTTCCCATTTACGGACAACCCTCTACTTTCAATTTAAGAAAAAAAAAAAACGGACAATAGGGAACCCTCCCCCCACCTTCGCTCCACTCTGACCTGATATCGGACTATCACGTACCCTATATTAATTTCGCAACTACTCAATGGTCCCTATAAATTCTATCGATGTAAATCGACAAAGTTTATTTCAATTTCCCCTTCCCCAACCAGATATCGAAAAATCATATACTAATTTAATGAAAAAATCATATACTAATTTAATCACCTCCTCCCACGTTCCCTGTAAATTTCAAGTAGATCGGCGATGTTTAAATTTTGCTCTATTGTTTTAAAGGGACGTCACTTTCCCCCGATACAATATCGACAAACACCGTAGTGAATAGCACCCCTAACCTTCCCTGAAAATTCTTGAAACTTTCCTTCAAGTGTGGGGCAAGGAAGGTTGCCTCTTCGTTCATAACCTTCCCCCACAGCCTATGTAAATTTCAAGAAAACTTAAGAATTGTTGTTTTTTTGCAGTTTTAGAGGAGGACCTCCTCCCCGACTAAATATCGAAAAGTGATGTAGCGTATCTTTTGTATACGTACCAGAAAATGTCAAGCAACTTATAAGCCTAAAAGGGCGGCCTCTCTTCCGTCCAAATATCACAAAATCAGGTATCAACTATTAATATCGTAACCTCTCCCCAGTCCTCTGTAAATTTCAAGTAACTCGGTAAAAGTTTAATTGTTTCTCTGTATGTACTTAAGAGAAGCGGATGTCTCCCTATGCCCTTTTATTTTTATTAAAAAATCGAGAACCTGATATAAATTTCATAACCCATTTTTTCCGTAAAATTTCAGTCGGGGGAGTTTAGGTTTGTTTGTACTTTCAAACAAAAAAATTGGGCAAAGGGGTGGTCCCCCTCCCCGACCAAATATCGAAAAATAATGTAGCGGATTTTTGTCTAGATGCCAACCCCAACATTCAATGAAAATTTCAAGCAAATCGCATAATTTTTTTCCAAGTTTAAAAAAGTAGGGCCAGGGGGAGGTTCCCCTCCCCGTCCACATATGAAACCATCAGGTACCCCATATTAATTCCATAACCTCACCACATGTTCTCTGTAAATCTCAGATAATTTAGAGAATTTTAGTTTTTTCACTGTACTTTAAAAAAAAGTCGAACAAAGGGGAGGTCCCCCTCCGCCACCAAATATCGAAATATAAAGTAGCGGATCTTTGTCTAGATACCAAACCCAACCTTCAATGAAAATTTCAAGCAAATCGGTCAACTTTGGTCCAATTTTCAAAAAGTCCGACAAAGGGGAGGTCCCCCTCCGCGACCAGGTGTCAAAAAATGAGGTACCCTATTTTCACCACATGAACGCCCCCTACGATCTCTGAAAGTTTCAAGTAAATCGGTTCAGCCGTTTCGGAGCCAACTCGGAACATACAAACAAACAAACAAACAAATAAACAAACATAGATTGAATATATATATATATATATATATATACATATATATATATATATATATATATATATATATATATATATATATATATATATATATATATATATATATATATATATATATATATATATATATATATATATATATATATATATATATATATATATATATATATATAAGTTAAGGAATATTATATTTAACATTGCACCAAAATAACAAAATATTATATTAACACTACCAAATACCATCATCAACATGTGCCAAATATTAAAATATTATATTAACACTACCAAATACCATCATCAACATGTGCCAGCCAAACAGACATAGCGTCAGCAGAATACCTGACAACGGTGTCAACGAAACCTAGGGAAACGAAGTGCATGCAGTTTCCCACGTAACTCGACCGGCGTGTGCAACAATGCATCTACATCAGCAAATATTCTTTAAGTAATAAGTTTTATTGATGTTTAGTTTTAAGTTAGTTCTGATTTTAACTTGAAACAATAAAGTTCGCCGGCCGTGAAGGCTGCGAAACCTTTTTTTAAAAAATTAATTAAATTTAAATATATTTAATTGGCGCCCAACGTGGGGCCCTGCGCGTCCTTAAAATCGTCAGGATAAGACCCCACAAACAAAAAAAGGGTCAAGTGATAAATCAGAAACTCGTGATAAAGTGTAACAAAGTCCAAGGAAATAAGGCCCCCTAGTAACGCAAGTAAACGGGAGACATTTAATGTGTCAGCCGCCTTGGCAGGAACAATAGCATAAAAAATAAAAATAAATTGTGTTAATGGAAAAATAAATAAAATTGAAAAACTTGGAATAATTAAAAAAAGAGAAAAAAAAGAAAGATATAATTGTGTTAAAACTGATACGAATGTTAATTCTGAAATAAAAAAGATAAAGGTGATATTGAAAAAATATATAACTACAAGAAAATAACAATTGAATTATGAATAAATAAATAAAAAACACTGTGAGAATTTTAAGAATAATCAATGGAAATTAAAATGAAAGAAAAATTTTTTTTAAAAGTGATTAAAATTTGCAAATAAGTAACAATTAAAGAAAGTAAAACAAAAACAAAACAAAATATAATTAATAACCTGAATGAAAATTAAAAGAGAAAGAAAGAATTTGTGAAAGTGATTAAAATTGACAACAAAAATAAGTAACAATTAAATAACAAAAAGGAAGCACCTGTGAAATTATTAAATAAACATTACAAAAAAACGAGTAAACCAGCTGAAATTTATCGGAAATTTAAAGGATTCATCGGCAATTTAAGGAATTCATCAATGGAAACCAGCATTTTTATGTAAGAACCTTTAGAATAAGAATTTTTTATAATTTATAATATAAGTAAAGCACAAAAAAAATGACAGAAATAGACGAAATCTCTGAAAGGCTCCAAAAGGCTTTTGACTCTAATCCTTCTAACCACATCCCAAGTTCCTCAGGTGCTACCTCGAAAGTAGGAGGCTTAACGCCCACACAACAGGAAGATGTCCGCTCTATTGTAGCCAGTTTTTTCAGAAGGGATATTCAGGAAGAGATAGGGGACCAACCTATTGGTCATATTAATGTAAAGGAACTAGACTCGATTCCCGACATCGTAAAAAATCTAAGAGAGTTTTCTGGTCGCCCAGGAGAATTTAATTCCTGGCGGAAATCGGTTGACAGAATACTAGAACTATTCGATGGCATAAAAGGATCGGGAAAATATTTCGCCATCCTCCATACGATTAGATCGAAAATAGTCGGGGACGCAGACACCGCATTAGAGTCATACAGGACGCCGCTTGACTGGGGTAGGATAAAAAAGTGTCTCATGATGCACTATTCGGACAGACGCGACATTAGTACCTTGGAGTACCAAATGACCTCATTATGGCAAGGGAATATGACAATTACGGAATTCTACCGTGCCGTATACCAACACCTGTCATTGATATTGGACAAAATTTCATGTCTCGATTATGATGATAAAAGTTTAACGAACATGACTAATGCCTATAGGGATAAAGCGTTAGACACCTTTATTAGAGGACTGAAGGGAGAACTGCCGAAACTATTAGCAATCTCCGCTCCTAGTTCTTTACCACAGGCATTACATATTTGTCTCAAATTGGAAAATATGAATCTGAGAACTAGTCATGCTCTCGGTCACCTAAGGGGACCAGGAATCAATCATCCTAATCCCTTACCAAAACAAGGATTTTTCCCAGAATTGGCCCATGTAGGAGGACCACCACGGCATCAGCCTAGGCCTCCACTTCCACCAAGAATGCAGAAGCCAATGTTTCCCACTAATGTGAACAATTGGGATCAAAATCGTCCATCTGTGCCCAACTTTGGGTACCGACAACAATTTAGACAGCCATATCAACAGGGGCCGCAATTTTTCCGAAATAATCCTTCGGGCAACAGTCAACAGCAACAGAGACCCCAACCCATGGAAATTGACCAATCTATTCAAACTAGACACGTTAATTATATAAATCGGCCACAACTTAATACCTTTAAAAGACCAGCAGGATCTTTCCAGGGCCCGATAAATAAAATTCAAAGGAATTTCCACTTGGAAACAATGGGTAATCAAGATTCAGAGTATAATCAGATTAATGACACTCATGATTCAACGAATCCAGGATCATGGGAAAATGACGCCGTATGCTCTGAGGAGTACGACGAAGTCATGGTCAGGGAGGAAGTTGAAGATTATCTCCATCCATTTGATTACGGCAAGGAGGAATGCAACAAAAATATTGACTACCCTTCCAATGAATTAAATACGGATCTTAATTTTTTTGGTTAAATAGTTCCTCGTTGCCATATTTTATAATCAAAACGAGGAACGGATTGGACCTTAAAATTTTATTGGACACAGGCAGTAATAAAAATTATATCAAATCGAGTTTAGTAAAAAAAGCCCTACCTAATCAGGAAATATTTTCGGCAAATGCCATCTCGGGAAACGTTTTAGTTACCCATCATACCATCATAGACGTATTTGGTGAGGACACCGGACCCATCAAATTCTATATCCTACCAGGATTAAGGACCTTTGATGGAATATTGGGTAATGACACTTTGAAAGATTTGTCAGCAGTCATTTATTCTGCCGAAAATTACTTTTCGGTAAAAAATGGCCTCAAAATACCAATACATCAATATCTAACACAAAATGTCAATAACATCGAAATAGGTATGGAACATCTAACCCCTCATCAAACCTCGCGACTTATGGAAATGGTTAACAAGTTTAGAAACTTGTTTGCCGATCCTGACGAAAGGCTAACGTACACCACAAGAGTGATGGGAGAGATTAGAACTACAACTGACTCACCTACATACACTATGAATTATCCGTACCCGATGGCTTTGAAGGATGTAGTTGATGAAGAAATTAGTAAATTACTTAGAGACGGAATTATAAGACCTTCCCGCTCACCTTACAACTCGCCAATATGGGTCGTCCCAAAAAAGGAGGACTCATCGGGAAAAAGGAAATACCGTGTCGTTGTAGATTTCAGGAAATTGAATGCCATTACCATAGCCGATAGGTATCCAATACCAGAAGTTGGGGAAGTTTTGTCTCGTCTCGGTGGTAACAAGTTCTTTACTGTCATCGATCTCAAAAGTGGTTTCCATCAAATACCATTAAAAGAGCAGGATATAGAGAAAACTGCCTTCTCAGTTAATAATGGGAAGTATGAGTTCACTAGGTTGCCATTCGGATTGAAGAATGCACCTTCGATATTCCAGAGAGCACTCGATGACATACTTAGGGACTACATAGGTAAAATCTGCTATGTCTACATTGATGACATTATAATATTTAGCAGAGACGAGGAATCCCACTTAATGCATCTACAGGAAATATTTAAAACGCTCAATGCGGCAAACATGAAAATACAACTAGACAAATGTGAATTCTTTAAAAGTGACGTCGAATTTTTGGGTTTCTTAGTATCAGGCGAGGGCGTGAAAACTATTCGAAAGAAGGTCGACGCAATAGTTGATATACCATATCCGAATACACTACGAAAACTTAGATCATTCCTGGGTCTTTGCAATTATTATAGGCGTTTCATACAGGGATATGCAGATATTGCGAAACCCTTAACTTCCATGTTAAGAGGTCCATACGGAAATATACCCAAGTCGGAATCAAGCAAAGTCAAAATAACACTGGGTGATTTAGAGAAAAAGTCAATCGACGGATTGAAGAATGCCTTACTTTCTAAGGATGTAATGCTTTATTACCCGGACTATGAAAAAGAATTCCACCTCTACACTGACGCGTCTAACACTGCTTTGGGTGCGGTACTCAGCCAAGATGGAAGGCCTATCACCTTCATCTCCAGGGTTCTATCAAGAACAGAGGAAAATTACGCTACGAATGAGCGTGAAATGTTGGCTATAATATGGGCCTTAGACACCCTGAGAAACTATGTCTATGGCACAGCCAAGGTAGTGATCCACACGGATCATCAACCCCTAACGTATGCCCTCAGCAATAAAAATAACAATTCAAAAATGAAACGATGGAAAGCAATATTGGAAGAGTATAACTACGAAATCAAGTATCAGCCTGGAAAGACTAATGTAGTGGCAGATGCTCTCTCTAGAGCAAATACTACGAACATTAACTCCTTAACAGGAACTATTCATAGTCATGAAAGCTCTGCGGAAAATTTAGTCCATAGCGTGGAAGCTCCCATAAATGCATTCAAAAATCAAATTATATTTTCCATCGATGAAACATCGTCTTATCAATTTAAAATAATTTTTCCAGGATACCATAGGCATCTAATAGCCGAAAGGGAATTTACGCCCGTAACTCTGACCAATATACTGAAAAGGTACCTTAACCCTTCAGTTAGGAATTGCATTAAGGCACCAGAATTTGTTATGGGAAAAAATCAAGAAATCTATCCCGATAATTTCCGTAATTATAAGACATGTTTTTCACAAATTATTGTAGAGGACGTAACATCTGAATCGGACCAGGACGATATAATTATTGATACGCACAAACGGGCTCACCGTAATGCCGTAGAAAATAAGGCACAGATATTAGAGAAATATTATTTCCCCGGAATGTTAGCTAAGGTAAAAAGGATCGTCAAGCTTTGTTCTATCTGTAAAGCTAATAAATATGATCGACATCCCAACAAACCTAAATTAGGGGAAACACCAATACCATCGTACCCAAGTAGTCCATATAGATATTTTCTCTACAGATAAAAAACTCGTCCTTACCTCCCTAGACAAATATTCCAAGTACGCACAAGCCAGAATTCTTAAGGGAAAATCAACGGAGGATATACGAAAGCCTCTCAGAGAATTATTGTTTTTTTATGGAGTACCAAAAACCGTAGTCATTGATAATGAGCGTTCCTTGAATTCATCTTCCATAATGTTTATGATGCAAGATGAACTTGGTATAGAAGTATTTTGCTCGCCACCCTACAAAAGTGAAGTCAATGGACAAGTAGAATGGTTTCACTCGACTTTAGCCGAGGTGCTAAGATGCATCAAAGCCGAAGGATTATCAAGAAACTTTGAGGAACTTCTCGAAAAATCGGTGAACGAATACAACCACTCCGTTCATTCAACTGTAGGAAAAAAACCAGTTGATCTGTTTTTCGGGAGGACAGTTGATTTTTCTCCTGGAAGTTATGACCGTACAAGACATTCCACCATCGAGAAACTACAGGAAAAACAAACCAAGGACCTGCAATTCCACAACAAAAACAGAACTGAACCAAAGAATTACTTACCTGGACAGACAATATTTGTTAGGGTAAACAAGCGATTAGGAACTAAACTATCAGAAAGATACAAGGAGGAAGTAGTAAAAGAGGATAGGAACTCAACTATACTCACCGAAAGCGGACGTATAGTCCATAAAAGCTACATCCGAAATTAACTTTTACTTATTGTTCTACAGACTTCTAGCACTAACCGTGCTCTGCAAGGGGGAGGTCCAAATATTGGACTATTCTAATTCCAATTTGGTAGCAATGCATTCTGGATTAGCAAAAATTCAATCAGGTACATTCAAGATAATTCACACCATCGACCTACAAAACTACGAGGACGTTGTCGGACAATTCGAGGCCAACATCCTAAGGAACACATCCCGTCATCCCCTAATCCCATACCTTTCCTTCACCATTACACAAATCAAAACACATATAGCAAGACTCAACCCAAAATTGAAATCAAAACGTTCAATAGATTTTCTTGGAACAGCTTGGAAATGGCTGGCTGGCAGCCCAGACCACCATGATTTCGAAATTATTCAGAAAAAAATGTCCAATGTCCTGGCTAATAGCAACAATCAAGTAATAATCAATAAACTAACAATTGATAAAATTTCTGAACTCACAAAAATATCAAACGAAATTGTAAAAGTCCTTCATTCTGAAAACTTTCAAGAAAACGAAAAAATGTTAGAAATTAAGTATAAATTGGAAATCTTAAAAGATGAAATCTCTAATATAGAATTGGCAATACATTTAGCTAAAGTAAATGTTGTAAATTCATTTATCCTATCATCCCTTGAAATTGAAATTCTAAATAAAATATTTGATAAAGAAGACATACCATTTAAGAGTACCGATGAATTGTTAAATTTTTCAAAAATAAAGATAGCTACCGAAGGACAAAACATTATTTACATTGTTAGTATTCCTACTACAGAATCAAAAAATTGTAAGAAAATTCTAATAAAACCTGTAAAACACGGAAATAGTAAAGGGTGATTCTTTTGAGGTTAGGATTTTCATGCATTAGTATTTGACAGATCACGTGGGATTTCAGACATGGTGTCAAAGAGAAAGATGCTCAGTATGCTTTGACATTTCATCATGAATAGACTTACTAACGAGCCACAACGTCGAATTTTCAGTGAATGGGCCCTAGAAAAGTTGGCAGAAAATCCGCTTTTTTATCGACAAATTTTGTTCAGCGATGAGGCTCATTTCTGGTTGAATGGCTACGTAAATAAGCAAAATTGCCGCATTTGGAGTGAAGAGCAACCAGAAGCCGTTCAAGAACTGCCCATGCATCCCGAAAAATGCACTGTTTGGTGTGGTTTGTACGCTGGTGGAATCATTGGACCGTATTTTTTCAAAGATGCTGTTGGACGCAACGTTACGGTGAATGGCGATCGCTATCGTTCGATGCTAACAAACTTTTTGTTGCCAAAAATGGAAGAACTGAACTTGGTTGACATGTGGTTTCAACAAGATGGCGCTACATGCCACACAGCTCGCGATTCTATGGCCATTTTGAGGGAAAACTTCGGAGAACAATTCATCTCAAGAAATGGACCGGTAAGTTGGCCACCAAGATCATGCGATTTGACGCCTTTAGACTATTTTTTGTGGGGCTACGTCAAGTCTAAAGTCTACAGAAATAAGCCAGCAACTATTCCAGCTTTGGAAGACAACATTTCCGAAGAAATTCGGGCTATTCCGGCCGAAATGCTCGAAAAAGTTGCCAAAAATTGGACTTTCCGAATGGACCACCTAAGACGCAGCCGCGGTCAACATTTAAATGAAATTATCTTCACAAAGTAAATGTCATGGACCAATCTAACGTTTCAAATAAAGAACCGATAAGATTTTGCAAATTTTATGCGTTTTTTTTTAAAAAAAAGTTATCAAGCTCTTAACAAATCACCCTTTATTACTAAAATAAATTTTAATCATATTTTGGATTGTGACAATAAAATATTTGGTATAAAAGAAACTTGTCAGTCTTACAATAGCTTAAGTATTTGCAATAAAGAAAATGTTATAGAAATATCAGAATCCGATTGTATTCCGAATCTCTTGAGAAGTCGAAGCTCTAAATGCACTGCCACCAATAATGATCACATCCCTACGGTCGAGGAAATCGAAGAAGGAATTCTTATGTTAAACCAATTTGGAGGAGAAATACAAGTTGACCACTCACACGGCACCTTTTTAATACACCACAATAACTCAACTATTGAAATCAACAACAAAACCTACTTGTCATCACAGGTGTCAGGCACCAAGCCCCTACCGGCCCTAGTGCAACCAATGGAAAGGACCGACCTGACAAAAACACTTTCATTGGAGATGGTACATGAGATGAATGTCAATAACACACAACTTCTTTACAACCTAGAAATGAAGAACCGAATAAGCCTATCACTAACCATAATCTTGCTTGCAATTACCCTTATAGTGACACTATCATTTGCCATAAAATACTTTAAACCGAATTCTACCCATAATACAAACTATCAACAGAAGAAACCCCCACATTACGATACAAACCAACAAAATGCATCATCAACCCGCTCAGATCTAGAAAGTGGAGAGCAACAAAACGAAGACTCGCATCCCAAGCTCCAAAAAAGTGCCAACAACAAAAGCATCCATAGTCTCCCATTTTTCTAACAATCCATACGAGGACGTATGGACTTAAAGGGGGAGGAGTTAAGGAATATTATATTTAACATTGCACCAAAATAACAAAATATTATATTAACACTACCAAATACCATCATCAACATGTGCCAGCCAAACAGACATAGCGTCAGCAGAATACCTGACAACGGTGTCAACGAAACCTAGGGAAACGAAGTGCATGCAGTTTCCCACGTAACTCGACCGGCGTGTGCAACAATGCATCTACATCAGCAAATATTCTTTAAGTAATAAGTTTTATTGATGTTTAGTTTTAAGTTAGTTCTGATTTTAACTTGAAACAATAAAGTTCGCCGGCCGTGAAGGCTGCGAAACCTTTTTTTAAAAAATTAATTAAATTTAAATATATTTAATTTATATATAGTAACTCGGTAAAAGTTTAATTGTATATATAAAGGGTGATTTGTTAAGAGCTTGATAACTTTTTTTTTAAAAAAAACGCATAAAATTTGCAAAATCTCATCGGTTCTTTATTTGAAACGTTAGATTGGTCCATGACATTTACTTTTTGAAGATAATTTCATTTAAATGTTGACCGCGGCTGCGTCTTAGGTGGTCCATTCGGAAAGTCCAATTTTGGGCAACTTTTTCGAGCATTTCGGCCGGAATAGCCCGAATTTCTTCGGAAATGTTGTCTTCCAAAGCTGGAATAGTTGCTGGCTTATTTCTGTAGACTTTAGACTTGACGTAGCCCCACAAAAAATAGTCTAAAGGCGTCAAATCGCATGATCTTGGTGGCCAACTTACCGGTCCATTTCTTGAGATGAATTGTTCTCCGAAGTTTTCCCTCAAAATGGCCATAGAATCGCGAGCTGTGTGGCATGTAGCGCCATCTTGTTGAAACCACATGTCAACCAAGTTCAGTTCTTCCATTTTTGGCAACAAAAAGTTTGTTAGCATCGAACGATAGCGATCGCCATTCACCGTAACGTTGCGTCCAACAGCATCTTTGAAAAAATACGGTCCAATGATTCCACCAGCGTACAAACCACACCAAACAGTGCATTTTTCGGGATGCATGGGCAGTTCTTGAACGGCTTCTGGTTGCTCTTCACTCCAAATGCGGCAATTTTGCTTATTTACGTAGCCATTCAACCAGAAATGGGCCTCATCGCTGAACAAAATTTGTCGATAAACACATTTCGAACCGAACACTGATTTTGGTAATAAAATTCAATGATTTGCAAGCGTTGCTCGTTAGTAAGTCTATTCATGATGAAATGTCAAAGCTTACTGAGCATCTTTCTCTTTGACACCATGTCTGAAATCCCACGTGATCTGTCAAATACTAATGCATGAAAATCCTAACCTCAAAAGAATCACCCTTTATGTAATTGCATCGTGGCCATCTTATCATCAATTTCTTAATCAGCGAAATCGAGCTAATAATTTAAGTAAAATTGCGATTTACACATTTTACTATAACAATAGATTCCCACAAACACAACAAAATCATTTTAATGTGAATACAATTAAAAGACCAATAAGCAATAGTGCTCAAAATAGCTTTCAACCAAAATACAAGGCACAAAGAATAAATAACCTTCATGAGGAATCTTTTTTAGAAGTAGGTCGGGATTGCCCTACATCTATAGGACAGTCGGAAAGTAAGATTATGGACGTCCGTGTAAAATTCTTTTAACCCTTCACCGTGCTGCTGTTTACGCTCCATATTTTCTTTGATAATTTCATATTCGGAATCCGCAGACCTAAAATGTTTCAATAACTCCTCTTTCAGGACAAAATAGTCAAAATCAATATCATCAGCCCAGTCTTCTAGCAGTTGCCAGTACCATTTGGCAGTACTTCCGGAAACCATATATATATATATATATATATATATATATATATATATATATATATATATATATATATATATATATATATATATATATATATATATATATATATATATATA
This sequence comes from Haematobia irritans, assembly GCF_050003625.1. Classification (NCBI taxonomy): domain Eukaryota; kingdom Metazoa; phylum Arthropoda; class Insecta; order Diptera; family Muscidae; genus Haematobia; species Haematobia irritans. The sequence continues at coordinate 48,929,435 of NC_134399.1, forward strand.
TATATATATATATATATATATATATATATATATATATATATATATATATATATATATATATATATATATATATATATATATATATATATATATATATATATATATATTGTTACGTTTTTATATTTAGGCGTTTTTAATTACCGGACAATTAAAACACAGTTCTTTTAAATAACGACAATCTACAATTTATTTACTATGACTTCACACTTTACAATTCGTTCACACTGAAGTTATTCGTTTGACGCTTTAATTAAGACTGACTCGTTAGCAGCATGCGAGCGCTTTTATATATGACGGTGTGGCAATACGAGAACATTCTGGTAGCACTACAATATTCTGGCAACGCCAGAACATTCTTAGACAATGCTAGAAGGATCTACGACCATTAAGTTGTTCGTCTGGTGGCTGCCAAACACATACACACTCACATAGATATATGCTCGCATTACTACAACAACAATGACAATAGACAATGAGATAAAATGAGAATGCAGAATAACAAAGCAAAGGGGTTGCTATTCTATGAGAGAGTAAGAACTAACATTTCAGTAAGAAAACAAAAGAACATAAAAGAAGTTCAGGAAAATACTAGAAAATGAGTAGATGATTCCAACAAGTGATAGCGAAATTTTATCGTTTGAAATTTAAATAAGCTTAAATCTATAATTATCAAATTCGTAACACTGCCTCCCGCTTAAGCCTGTTCGTCCCGAACAGGCACAGAACCTGTTCCGTAAGGAGCCAATCGTTCCAGATGTACAACTTTCATCTTTGATCTAGGGCTGTCGTCCTTCTGAATCCGGTATACAACATCATTGATCTTCTTGATGACTTTGTATGGGCCTTCCCACTGGGTTTGCAGTTTGGGACACAGTCCTTTCTTTCGTTGCGGGTTAAATAGCAGAACCAATTCTTTTTCTTGGAAGCCCTCAGTATTGACAGCACGATCGTATCTCGCCTTCATTCTGTTGCTGACCATTTTTATTTTGTTGCGCACTGATTCGTGAACTTCTCCGAAAGTGTTTGGGATGTCGTTTCTGTTTTCTTCCATGGCGAGCTCATAAGGTTTAGCGCCGAATATCAGATCTCCAGGCAACTTTAACTCAGTTCCGAATAGAACATTGGCCGGTGTTCGAGAGGTGGAATCATGAATGGCAGATCTATAGGACAGCAAAAACTTTGGTATATGCTCGTCCCAGTCCCTCTGGCCGTTGTCCACCACTTTTCGAAGATGTTCCTCCAGGGTGCGATTAAACCTTTCTACCATGCCATCGGATTGTGGATGTAATGGCGTAGTCCTCGTTTTCTTGATACCAAGGGATTCACACATCTCTTTGAATATGGCCGATTCAAAATTTCTTCCCTGGTCTGAGTGAATCTCGGACGGCACACCGTAGCGACATATCCAGTTTTTGTTGACCACATCCACAATCGTTTTTGCCTCTTGGTTTGGAATTGCATACACCTCCGGCCATTTGCTGAAGTAATCCATGACCACAAGGACATAACGGTTTCCAGAATCACTTACTGGGAAAGGGCCTGCCACGTCCATTGCTATTCTTTCAAACGGGGCTCCAGGTCTATACTCTTGCATAGGACCTCGACTTTTCCTTGTTGGACCTTTCGCCTTCATGCACTTCTCGCAATTGGCTACCCATTCAGCAATTGATTTCTGGCATCCAACCCAGTAGAATCGTTGCTTCACTTTCTCGGCGGTTTTGGTTATTCCCAGATGACCTCCACTGGGACCATTATGGAACTCCGCCAAAACGTCTCTTATTTTGGAATCTGGAACGATGATCAAATTTCGGCTGCTCTTGCCATCTTCGCTTTCCCATTTACGTTGCAGGGATCCATTGACTAGAACTAAACTATCCCATTGAGCCCAGTATGATTTCATAAGTGGACTTTCGGCTGCGATGTCTTTCTTACTGGGCTTCTCGTTCTCTTCCTTTGCCGAAATAATTTTGTTCAAAATGGGATCTTTACGCTGTTCTGTTGGCCAGTCCACTCCAGATTCGATGTGTAACAGCCGAATATCAACAATCTCCTCCTTATGTTCAGCTTTCGAGCAGTGCTTGCATTCTATACTGCAAGGTCGACGTGACAAAGCGTCAGCGTTACCGTGTTTTCCACCTTTTCTATGCTCGATACTGAAATCATAGCTTTGGAGCCTCTCGATCCAACGTGCCAGTTGAGCTTCCGGATTCTTGAATTGGAGCAACCATCGTAGAGCTGAGTGATCAGTCCTGAGCAAGAAGTGTTGTCCATACAAATATTTATGATAATGTTTTACACTCTCTATGACGGCTAGCAGCTCTCGTCGCGTTACACAGTAGTTCTTTTCGGGCTTGGACAACGTTCGGCTGAAATATCCGATGACCTTCTCCTTGCCGTCTATGTGTTGGGATAGCACACCTCCAATACCATGCGCGCTAGCATCTGTATCCAAAACAAATTTTTCGCCCGGAATAGGATACGCTAGAACAGGAGCTGAACATAAAAGTTCTTTTAAATGTTGGAATGAATCCTCCTGTTCGTCGCTCCACTGGAACTTCTGACCTTTTTGCGTCAATTTATGGAGACTAGCGGCGATGCTGGCGAAGTTTGGGACGAATCGTCGGTAATATGTACATAACCCAAGGAAACTTCTTAATTCGTGGAGATTTCGGGGTCGTGGCCAATCTCTGACAGCTTGGATTTTGTCTTCATCGGTGGATATGCCCTCTGCAGTCACATGATGACCCAGGTATTTAACTTCCCGCTGGAAAAGGGAGCATTTCTTGGTGTTAAGGCGTAGACCAGCGGCTGACAATTGCTGGATAACGCCTTTCAAGTTCTTAAGGTGCTCGTCAAATGTTTTGCCCATCACTATGATGTCGTCCAAGCCTCGACATACCCTTCTAGATGTTTTCTCACTGCTCCATGTGTCTTTGATGAGTTGCCTTCCAAATTGACTATTGCCTCAGCTGGTGTACATTTGCCAATGTCAGAAAATTTTACAATTTGCTCGTGATTGTCAGACAAGTTCAAGACACGAACTGGTATTAGTCTCTCTTCGTTCGTTGTTACCAGGGCATTTGCTATCAAGATGTTGTTGCTTTTGTTTTCTGCTGGTTCAACAACCCACAATTGTCCGACTTCACAATCTCCATTCATAGAAACCCATATAATTGCTTCGGCATTCGGTGGTATAGACTCTGACTGGCTCGTTGTCAAACGTCTGACAGGTGTATTCTCGTCGTATCCCACGTTTACCGTTATTTCGGCATCGCACCATGTCATTACACGACGCTTCATATCCAAATTGAGACAAAAACCAATCATGAAATCCGCTCCAATTATAACTTCGTCTACTATATCGGCCACAATGAAATCATAAGTAACGGATTTGTTAGCAATAGTTAATTTTACGGCGACCTTTCCATATACGGTTGCGGGTTCCCCTGTAGCCGTGCGTAGCTTGACTCCAATCAGTGGTGTAACTTTTCCTTTTACTAAATCAGATCTAATGATAGACTTTGATGCACCAGTATCCAACGTCAAAGTACGCTTGTCGCCATTAATAACACCCGCAATAGTTAAATTGTTATTTTTCTGTTGAACTATTGCTATGGAGATGGTGGGGCCATCGTCTGTGGGAGCCAGCTCTTGCCCCGCTGAACTAGCTCGATTTAGTTTAAAGGTGACTCACTTGACTGTGGGGTCACCTTCTTATGGCTATTGTTTAATGTAGATGGTGATGTGGATCTTGACCGTTTGCGTCGTGCTTTGCATTCTCGAGCTAAATGTCCCGGCTTATCACAGTTATAGCATTTGATTCGGGATTTAGTTGCATCCTGTTTCAATTCTTGCATTACCTGCTTCATTGCCTCTTTCATCGAGTCAATGATAGATTTCGATTCTTCACACTCGGTCTCTACTCTGCGTACTTTGTGAATTTGAGGCCGTGCTAGCAATCTTGCAGTCTCCTGTGCAAGTGCGAATGTTACTGTTTCAGCGAATGTAGCCTTTTGTGACGCATATGTTGCACATTTTATATCTGGATCTCGAATTCCATTGACGAAGGTCTCAATCTTGATGCGGTCCACAAGAGGATGACTCTCACCTGGGTATGTCAAAAGCACTAGCCGCTCAACTCCTGTTGCGAAATCTTGTAGGGTTTCATTCGATTTCTGGATTCTTCCTCTCAATTCCATTCTGAAGATGTCCTGCTTGTGCTCTCCACCATACTTGCGTTGAAGTGCCGCTATTACTTCATTATAGTTATTTCTACAAGCAGCGGGAATGCTTTGTATCACATCAGCAGCATTGCCCTTTAATGCCAATAGAAGTTCAATTGCTTTATCATCGTCATTCCACAAATTTTTACAAGCAACCATTTCGAATTGGAATTTGAAGACATCAAATGACGTTGAGCCATCAAAAACAGGAGTTTTGATTTTTGGGCCGTCGATTACGCGCACGGGACAACCTTTAATTTCCAGGTCAGCCATTTTTTTCTCCAGGTGTAGAAGTTTCTCATCGTGAACCACAATTTTCTCATCTACGGAAAGAACTTTCTTATCCAATTCTATAATTTGACCTTCTATATGGTCCACACGTTTCTCCATGCTTTCAGAAATTTCTTGAAGTTTTTCATTGAGAATTCTAGAATTTTCGTCCATCTTTTTTGAATTTTCGTCCATCTTTTTTGAATTTTCGTCGAATTTTTCTTCCAATTTTCTAGAATTTGCTTCTATTTTTCTAGAATTCTCATCCATCATTTTTCTAGAGTTTTCCTCCATCGTTTTACTCAAAACACTGAGCATTGATGTGTAATCTACAACACTCGAAGCCACAGACGGAGTTTCTACACTGCTTGTATTGACGAGTATTGATTCATCAATGTCTTCCTTATAATCAAACTCATGCGTCGCAATGTCCATATTACGCCGTTCAAACTCTTCCAGTAGACGCTTTTGAAGCTGGGCCTTATTGCCTGTTGTCGGCAGCTCCAGTTTGCTCAATTCCTTTTTTAAGTCTTCCACTCGAAGCTCATTAAACTTCATTGTAGATTTTTTTCGTTATTTCACTTCCGACACCAATTGTTGCGTTTTTATATTTAGGCGTTTTTAATTACCGGACAATTAAAACACAGTTCTTTTAAATAACGACAATCTACAATTTATTTACTATGACTTCACACTTTACAATTCGTTCACACTGAAGTTATTCGTTTGACGCTTTAATTAAGACTGACTCGTTAGCAGCATGCGAGCGCTTTTATATATGACGGTGTGGCAATACGAGAACATTCTGGTAGCACTACAATATTCTGGCAACGCCAGAACATTCTTAGACAATGCTAGAAGGATCTACGACCATTAAGTTGTTCGTCTGGTGGCTGCCAAACACATACACACTCACATAGATATATGCTCGCATTACTACAACAACAATGACAATAGACAATGAGATAAAATGAGAATGCAGAATAACAAAGCAAAGGGGTTGCTATTCTATGAGAGAGTAAGAACTAACATTTCAGTAAGCAAACAAAAGAACATAAAAGAAGTTCAGGAAAATACTAGAAAATGAGTAGATGATTCCAACAAGTGATAGCGAAATTTTATCGTTTGAAATTTAAATAAGCTTAAATCTATAATTATCAAATTCGTAACAATATATATATATATAGAAGACTGGGCTGATGATATTGATTTTGACTATTTTGTCCTGAAAGAGGAGTTATTGAAACATTTTAGGTCTGCGGATTCCGAATATGAAATTATCAAAGAAAATATGGAGCGTAAACAACAGCACGGTGAAGGGTTAAAAGATTTTTACACGGACGTCCATAATCTTACTTTCCGACTGTCCTATAGATGTAGGGCAATCCCGACCTACTTCTAAAAAAGATTCCTCATGAAGGTTATTTATTCTTTGTGCCTTGTATTTTGGTTGAAAGCTATTTTGAGCACTATTGCTTATTGGTCTTTTAATTGTATTCACATTAAAATGATTTTGTTGTGTTTGTGGGAATCTATTGTTGTAGTAAAATGTGTAAATCGCAATTTTACTTAAATTATTAGCTCGATTTCGCTGATTAAGAAATTGATGATAAGATGGCCACGATGCAATTACACATTCACATTCATGCACACATTCGCTTACACCAATGCATATATATTCCCACGGATATAGGAGGATGTAAGGCCATCTGTTTGTGAGGCTTTGTGTATGTGTGCGTAAAAATGTCTTTCTTGCTTTTGGTGTGTTTCGTTGTTACGATTATATTTTGGATTTCTATTTACGATATTTACTGAACTACCTATTTCCATGGGTTCAGGTTTTTTCTTTGATTGGCGATTGTTAAATTGAAAATTTGGATCCTTTCGACCATGATTCGGAAAACGTAAATTATTTTGTGTCTTAAAATGGTTAAAATGGGTTTACTGAACTGAAGCGCGAAATTTGCACGGTCAATGATTGTGAATTGTTTTGGACTTGCGATCCGTTGTGACGAACCATTAGATGTCGTAAAGTCTATGCCAACATTTGACGGTAAACATTCGTATGTCAGCTGGCGTAAGGCTGCAACTCATTCTATGAATGTGTACACCAGAGGTAGTAAACGGTACTATTCTGCCTTGACAATACTTCGAAATAAGATAATAGTTGAAGCTAATGACACACTGACGAATCACGGGACTGTACTAAATTTTGACGCTATTATTAGCCGATTAGATTTTGCATACGCAGACAAAAGACCCTTACACCTTATTGAACAAGAACTTAGCATCATGAGATAAGGACCACAACCACTAATAACTTACTATAATGAAGTAAATAAAAAATGAACTGACTTGATTAACAAAACGATAATGACCCACGGAACGAACTCTGAACTAACTTGGGAACTGAACAACAGGAACAGACAATACGCGCTCAGGGTAATTGTAACAGGTTTGAATTTCCCCTTAAATGATATTTTATTTTCCGTCTCACCAAATAGTTTGCCTGATGCATTGGCAAAACTCAAGAACTAGAAGCTAATAAAACTCGTGCAAATTTCGCGCTTCAGTTCAGTAAACCCATTTTAAGACACAAAATAATTTACGCTTTCCTAATCATGGTCGAAAGGATCAAAATTTTCAATTTAACAATCGCCAATCAGAGCAAAAACCTGAACCCATGGAAATAGGTAGTTCAGTAAATATAGTAAATAGAAATCCAAAATATAATCGTAACAACGAAACACACCAAAAGCAAGAAAGACCTTTTTACGCACACACACACAAAGCCTCACAAACAGATGGCTTTACATCCTCCTATATCCTTGGGAATATGTATGCATTGGTGTAAGCGAATGTGTGCACACTGAAAAAAAGCATGCCCGGTTCCAAAGATTTTGTCTTTACTTTAAAAATTTTGGTATTGATTCCGAGCCAAAGAAGCGGAGAATACAAGTAAGGATACTTTTAAGACACTATTCTCTTTTAAATTTGGGTTTTGTGTACTTGCTTTTAGGAAGCAAATTTTAATTTTTCGCTTTTTCAGCTTTTTTTCTTTATATGCTATCAAAGTCCTCTAAAAACGAGTTAACGACAACTTTATTTTCCAAATTAAGACTTGACTTCCAGTAGAAATTATGATCTGTTTCAAGTACTAAACGTCTTTAAAATGAAGTGTTGAAAAATATGTCCTATATTTGAACGATTTTTTGCTTTGTAGTCAAGATGCAAAAATGCAACAAATTTAAAGACAATTTCATTAAATGTGAAGATTTTTTCTGAGTTATTAAAGTCAAGTTGACCTTAGCCCAAACATTTTTTCTTTCATGTTATGATACCCATTTTTAAGTGAAATCACTTAATTATAAGGATAATACGACTTCATTGAAAAGTTTATCGACTTTTGGACAAGGAAAAAAACCTTATGGTAGAGAATTGCGTCTTCCGTGCTAAGCAAAATTTGCATTCGTATTTTAAAGACATGAAATCTTTGACCTCACGACAATATTTTTTTCAGTGCATGAATGTGAATGTGTAATTGCATCGTGGCCATCTTATCATCAATTTCTTAATCAGCGAAATCGAAGAGCTAATAATTTAAGTAAAATTGTGATTTACACATTTTACTATAACAATAGATTCCCACAAACACAACAAAATCATTTTAATGTGAATACAATTAAAAGACCAATAAGCAATAGTGCTCAAAATAGCTTTCAACCAAAATACAAGGCACAAAGAATAAATAACCTTCATGAGGAATCTTTTTTAGAAGTAGGTCGGGATTGCCCTACATCTATAGGACAGCCTCAACAGGACGGAACCTCCGAATTTTAATTGACAGCGGCGCAACAAGCTGCTATTGCAAACCTGGAGTTTTAACAAACAGACAAGACCTAGTTATTAAGAAGAGGATAAAAAAATGGTTTTACCATTATTGAACATTTTTATGATGCGATAGCATTTGGTTTTAAAGAGCGATTCTATGAAATATCAACCTTAGAAGCTGATATTCTTATAGGTTATAATTCTATGAAAAGGGCCAACATTATATTGGATTTTAAAGAAGGAATTTTTATTTGTGGTGAACACCGCGAAAAAATTATAAATTGTGAACCAAGTTCAAGCAAAAATTTAAGTGAAAATACAAGCGAAAATGATTTTTCTACTGAAAATTTTATAAATAAGTTGCAAAGTGAAAACCTTTTCGATGAAAGAAAATAATCAATAAACGTTTTAAGAAGGAACTTTATACGTTATATAGAAAAACTACATTCAAGTATAGATATGAATTTGCCATTTAGAACAGATATTAGAGCGGAGATCAGAACAATTGCTGAAGCGCCAATATGGAGCAAGCAATATCCTTATCCACTTTCCGCTAATAGTTTTGTTAATAATGAAGTAAAACGATTACTAGAGGACGGTATTATTCGTCCAAGTAAAAGTCCTTATAATTCCCCGATAGAGGTAGTGCCAAAGAAAGGAACAAATGAAAACGGAACACCAAAATTGCGTATGGTAATAGATTATAAAAAACTAAATGAACAAACAGTTTGTGATAAATATCCGATTCCAGACTGTAATGTCATATTGTCGAATTTAGGTACAGCAAAATATTTTTCTACCATAGATCTAGAATCAGGATTCCATCAGATTTTGATGAAAGAACAGGACATAGAGAAAACGGGAAAGAAAAACGGGAAATATGAGTTTATCAGATTACCCTTTGGGCTTAAAAACAGTCCAAGTATTTTCCAATGCGTTATGGATGATATCCTGCGAGAATTTATAGGGAAAATATGTCATGTTTATATAGATGACATAATTGTTTACTCCTCATCTCGAAAGGAACATTTTGAACACTTGGACATAATTATAAATAAGGAATCTAATATGAAAATCTCCTTGAAAAAATCGAAGTTTTATGAGAAAGAAGTAGAATTTTTAGGCTATGTAGTTGCGCAGAACGTAATAAAAACAGATCCAAGAAAATAGAAACAATAAATGAATATCCTTTACCGCAAAACGCTAAGGCAACTCCGAAGTTTCCTTCACTCATAGAGAAAAGTCTGCTAAAAACAGCAGTCGATGTCTGCTGTTATATTTTTGTACTTCAGGGCCAAGTGAACTACAATTAATAAAATTTTTAGGTTATAAATTTTTCCCCAAAGCATATTAAAGAACAAAAAGTAGTTTTTGGTATATTTTTGCACTGTAATATACCTACTATCTCCTAAATACGATCAGCAAACATTTTGTTTGCTGTTATGCCTCAATTCGATAAATATTGAGATTTTTGGTCAAATACTATAGATATCCATAAAATATTGTTTTAATTATGTTAGGATAGCTCCTAAGTTAACATTTTATTTGTTTTAGCCAAAATAAAACATGTTTTAGTGTAATCGAGCTTAAAAAATAGCTGGAAATGTTTGCTATTTCAGCAAACAGTGACTGCTGTCCCTTTTTCAGCAGACTTTCTGCTGTTTTAGCAGACTTTTCTGCTGTCCCTACTAACAAATTTCTTTGGGTGTTGGAATGATAGGAAATTATCGAAAGTTTATTAAGAATTATGCGAACATAGCATAACCGCTGACAAAATATTTATCTGGTGAAAATGGAAAGGTAACGCAACATATGTCAAAGAAAATTGAAATTAATATAGATGAACAAGGTGTGTTAACTTTTGAAATATTAAAAAAAAATAATTTCCGAACAAGTAGAATTATTGCAACCTGATTTTAGTACACCATTTGTAAAGGGTGATTTGTTAAGAGCTTGATAACTTTTTTTTTTTTTTAAAACGCATAAAATTTGCAAAATCTCATCGGTTCTTTATTTGAAACGTTAGATTGGTCCATGACATTTACTTTTTGAAGATAATTTCATTTAAATGTTGACCGCGGCTGCGTCTTAGGTGGTCCATTCGGAAAGTCCAATTTTGGGCAACTTTTTCGAGCATTTCGGCCGGAATAGCCCGAATTTCTTCGGAAATGTTGTCTTCCAAAGCTGGGATAGTTGCTGGCTTATTTCTGTAGACTTTAGACTTGACGTAGCCCCACAAAAAATAGTCTAAAGGCGTCAAATCGCATGATCTTGGTGGCCAACTTACCGGTCCATTTCTTGAGATGAATTGTTCTCCGAAGTTTTCCCTCAAAATGGCCATAGAATCGCGAGCTGTGTGGCATGTAGCGCCATCTTGTTGAAACCACATGTCAACCAAGTTCAGTTCTTCCATTTTTGGCAACAAAAAGTTTGTTAGCATCGAACGATAGCGATCGCCATTCACCGTAACGTTGCGTCCAACAGCATCTTTGAAAAAATACGGTCCAATGATTCCACCAGCGTACAAACCACACCAAACAGTGCATTTTTCGGGATGCATGGGCAGTTCTTGAACGGCTTCTGGTTGCTCTTCACTCCAAATGCGGCAATTTTGCTTATTTACGTAGCCATTCAACCAGAAATGAGCCTCATCGCTGAACAAAATTTGTCGATAAAAAAGCGGATTTTCTGCCACTGATTTTGGTAATAAAATTAAATGATTTGCAAGCGTTGCTCGTTAGTAAGTCTATTCATGATGAAATGTCAAAGCATACTGAGCATCTTTCTCTTTGACACCATGTCTGAAATCCCACGTGATCTGTCAAATACTAATGCATGAAAATCCTAACCTCAAAAGAATCACCCTTTACTTACCACCGATGCCTCTAATGAAGCAGTAGGTGCTGTTCTTAGCCAAGACGGTAAACCGATTACATTTATATCAAAAACTTTAAATTCAACCGAACGGAACTATGCGACTAATGAAAAAGAGCTTTATGCCATTGTTTGGGCTTTAAAGAATTTAAGAAATTATTTATATGGTATTTCAAATATAGAAATTCATACAGATCACCAACCGTCAACTTTTGCCGTGTCCACTCCTATTGATGTAATAAATGAAGACGACCAACAAAGCATAATAAAGGAAACACATTCGCGAGCTCATCGTAAAAAAGGCTCAAGAAAAAATGTTGTTACGAAACAATGATAATCAAATAAAACCTTATCAACCAGGTGACACGGTTTACGAGAAAATCATAGGACAAAGAAAAAAAGCATACTCGGTTCCAAAGATTTTGTCTTTACTTTAAAAAATTTGGTATTGATTCCGAGCCAAAGAAGCGGAGAATACAAGTAAGGATACTTTTAAGACACAATTCTCTTTTAAATTTAGGTTTTGAGTACTTGCTTCTAGGAAGCAAATTTTAATTTTTCGCTTTCTCAGCTTTTTTTCTTCATATGCTATCAAAGTCCTTTAAAAACGAGTTAACGGCAACTTTATTTTCCAAATTAGGACTCGACTTCCAGTAGAAATTATGCTATGTTTGAAGTAAAAAACTTCTTTAAAATAAAGTTTTGAAAAACATATCCTATATTTGAACGATTTTTTGCTTTGTAGTCAAGATGCAAAAATACAACAAATTTAAAGACAATTTCATTAAATTTAAAGAATTTTTCTGTATTATTAAAGTCAAGTTGACCTTAGCCTATAAATTTTTTCTTTCTTGTTAAGATACCCATTTTTAAGTCAAATCACTTAATTATAAGGACAATGCGACTTCATTGAAAAGTTTATCAATTTTTGGACAAGGAACATAACTTTATTTTAGAGAAATGCGTCTTCTATGCTAAGCAAAATTTGTATTCGTATTTTAAAGACATGGAATCTTTGACCTCACGACAATATTTTTTTCAGTGTTTAAAAAGCAAATAGTTAAGGATGATTTAGGTAATAAAATAAGAATTAAATATCGCGACAGAATAATTCATAAAGACAATATTAAAACATAGTAAAATATTTAAAAATAATTTTTTTCAGAACATGGCTTCTATGATACTACTGCTTATATTTTTCACAATTTGTAAAGCTGAAGTGCAAATACTAGACTACTCCACTTCACAACTAGTAACAATCCATATAAGACAAGCTAAAATTCAAAACGGAAATTTTAAACTAATTCACATTACTGAACTGGACAAATACGGACGAACCATTGACAACCTGAAAAATGAAATCCATGAGAAAATTTTACGAAACAGTTCCATATTACCATTTTTACTACACGACATTGACCAGTTGAATGATTGCTGGCTCACCAGACTATGACGATCATAATATTGTAGTACAAAAGATAAACGGACTATTGGGAAATAACGCAAGACAGAGGATAATAAATAAGGACATAATAGAAAGAATAAACCTACTGACTAATACTACGAACAACAATTTAAAGACGTTCCAATCCTTAGGAGAAATTCTATGGAGGATTCTATAAGATCAAAAATAAACATTTTAAAAACTGAACTGACAAATATAGAATATGCTCTGCAATGGGCTAAGGTAGGGATAGTACTGGGCTAAGGTAGGGATTTATACTGTCTGAAAAGGAAATTAATGAAATAAAAGAGTTTTTGGATGTAGAGGAATTTCCATATAATAATTTAGGATTTGCAACGATTAAAATCGCTTCTGATCATTCATCACTAATCTATACAATTAACTTGTCATCAATAGACCACACAAATTGTGAGAAAATACTAATTAAGCCTGTTAAACAAAATAATACAATCATAAAAATTAATACAAATATTGTAATTAAATGTGAGAACAAAATATTTGAAATCAAAAATAATTGTACTGAAATCAATAAATTATGTATTTGCAATAATGATAATCTCATAGACATAAGTGGAAATATTTGTGTACCATCACTTTTTAGAAACAAAGCTCATAATTGTACTTTTATTAATAATGAACACGTTCCTAAAACAGAAGAATTATATCTGGGAACTATTTTTTTGAATAAATTTGACGGCGTCATTGAAATATCCGAAGATAAAAGTTATAAACTATCGGGAACATATTTAATACAATTCCACAATGAATCAATAAAGATAGACAATCAAACATTCGTTTCAAAAGAAATTTCAAACCCCTTCCACCTCTTTTACAAATGTCTTCCAATAAACACCCAGAAAAAAGTGACCCCTTCTTTAAGTTAAAATGAACTCATTGTAAAGAAAGTTGAACTTCGTATAGCGCCAAAGACATTTTTATTTTTTTGAACGATATGATTTTCGTAGAAATTAGGTAGAATGCATTCCATACATTAGTTAACATTTTCCTATATTTATATACCACTATACTAGAGAATGAAAAAATTTAACTGAATTGAAGTCATATATGGAATGATTTTATTGAACTTTTTTCATTCATTTGGACAAATCTTACATATTTGTGGTAAACCTTTTGCTTCAAAATTAGAACTGCTTACCTTCGTTTTTAAATACAATTTTATGTATTTTTATAAGCAATTTTTTCTTTAATAAAAGACATATTTTATTAATATATTTATTTAGAATCAACAGCATTGATTGTCCTTGAAATATTAAAACACATTTTTTTCTTCTTCTAGTACCTTTCACTTTGAATAAGTTGCTGCCTAGCAATTTTGTCCACATTTTACAATTTCAATACCTACAAATATAAACAAAAAATCCTAAACCAATTTTTTCACAAAATGTTAGCGTCACTGAATATTACCTGATAGGGGTTGTTATTCTGCTGGTGTTTTCTTTTTTATAAACCAATTTTCAAAAAACGTACATTTTCCTCACTAATTTAAAATAACAAATATTTTATATATTATATTTGTTATTTTCTATATTATTTTACTATATTATTTTTTAACTATCTCTCCGTATAACAACGCGATTCCAACTAAAAAAACAGCCCACGCGGAAACATATCGATTACATCGATGACAGGTATCGATTACAGGTAGATAAAAAAATGTAGGAAATTTTCCTATATTCTAACAAGTGCGTTTCCTTAAGTTTTGAAAGGATTGAATACTTCTTAGTACGAATGAACTAAAATATTTTTCTTAGCCAAGTGTTATTCGTATGTATGATAAGCATTCTATAATAAAGGAAGTCAGAATTATCATTTTATATGAAATTTTACCAAATTTGAGGAAACTTGGTTTTAGTTCGGTTTTTGTTTATTTTAACGAATGCTTTGTTATCAGTGAATAAAATTTTCTTCTTCAGTAGAAAATTCTTATATCCAGCGAAGAAAACAGTATTAGTAAAATTCCATGCCTTGTTCTAGTTAATGAACTATTCCTAACTGCTTTCAGATTAGGATTTTTTACTGAAACAAGTAAATTTTATTATTTCACACAAAAATTTAACTGAATGAAAATAAAATGGCTAAACTAAATTGATGAACATTTTTTCCTTTAGTTTCGAAGACACTTTTTTCTGGATGAATCACTAGTCAAAGAAGTGTTATCTTTAGAATTTATGAAAAATCTACAAGCTAATAATATTGATAAAATAAATTTAATGTCTACCAAAGGAAATGTAATGCTTTCTACTAATATCGGATTATTTAACCTATTAATTTTTGTAATTTGCTTATTTATTTACAAGTACAAAAATAAATCTCACTCAGACGTTAATATTATAAAAGTAGTTAACGAAGAAATCAAATCAAAAACTTCTACTAGTGAAACATCTTCTCAAAGATTTTGTAGCTCAAATGAACTCCCAACTTTCTAACAATCGGACGATTGATTTTACAGGGGAGGAGTTAAGGTACGCTACCCCATACCTGTAATATATTTTTGTATGTTTGATTTTTACACGCGTTGTTATTAAACGCTGAATCATCACAGTTGATTTTTACGACTGCAAACGTCAACACACACCTCTCGCGCGAATTGGAAATAAATAAAAAAACACTTCCTTTTTTTGTTGCTCTGTTCGCGATCCACCAAACAAAAACAATTCGTTTAACATCAATTACGGTACTGTTTCGGAAGCTAATATAATTTATCTTCAATTAAAATAATCTGTGAAGGCTTGCAAAAAACAATATCTGAGACATACGTGCAAAAACTGCCATTGCAGAAATGGGGGGAAATGACCCACCGGACTGTGCTTAATAGATTCCGGTAATGTTTCGCTAGGGGTTTTTATACTGATGCGATTGTTAACTCGAAGTGTAGTGCTTAAACTAAATCTAGAGTCTATGGAAGATATAAGTGTAACCGGACAAATTACTTCATCGTCGAGTTCCAATGTCGTCAATCCATATTTATCAACAAAGTTCCTTGCTATTGAGCTTATTCTGGAGCCGGAATCTAAAAGGCAACGAGCATAGTGCTTAGTGTCATTGATCCCACTCGAACCGGATTCTAGCAGACTCTCTGAGAGACACTTATTGTCGGCATCACAACATAACAGGTGTGTTTTGCATTATACTTTATTATTGCATTCAGTAGTTCTTTCATGTGCCAGTGATATAGTACAAGAGCGGAGGTTATTTATCACGTGTGAAATTTCTGATAAATATAATAATTAGGAAATTAAAATCGTATCGACCAGTGTGTTGTAGAAATTGTGGACAAAGAAAAAAGTGGACTGAGACTGTAATATGACCCATTACTTATTATGACCCATTAAAAAAATAAACGGAAATTATTAAGTGACGTGCTGAAAAATTTCGGTGTGTGAATTGAATAGCCATTTTTTGGATATATGACACGCTACAGCAATCAATTTACGATAATTTTGCCAATGGATTACCTTAAATATTTGGATACTTCAAAAGGAAAAAGTAAGTTTTAATTTGTGTTACATCATTATATTTTATTCATGAAGCCATTGGACGCGACCACGTTTTTACTGTACTTCATTTGGTTGTCCGCTATTAATGATATAACATTCATCCGAAGTAGTATAACAATAATCGCCACCACCTTTTAAACCCAGTCCAGGGAGAAAATATATACATGGATAATTATATTTTTCTATTTTGTGTTAATTCTTCTCAAGCTATCATACTGCCACGAGAGGAAAAGAGGCAGTTATATTCGTGATAGTGTTATTCTTTCTCACTACCATATTTACAAAATTGGTTTGAGTTGAGTACATTCCATTATTGGTTTTGTTTTGATCGCATTCTTTTTTTCCATAACCATCCATGTGAGTGGGAGTTCCATTGCTCTACATTCTGGTTGGAATTATTCCATTGGCCTACATATTGCCTGCAGCTATTCCATTGGCCTACATTTTGTGGTGCAAAAAGTAAACAACTCTTCCATTGGCCTACATTATGATTTTAGTTCTTCCATTGATCTATATTTTGAGTTGTGGTCAGTGACTTCTGATATATCAGCTGTGAACACGAATGTAAATACGGCGGAAGAATATCTTATAGATTTTTATTGATTCCTTTATATCTTTTTATTGGTCTTCCTAATATATTTTACCATATAAATACATATTAATATTGTTTTTTGCCTTTATATATATATATATACATTTTTTTTTGATACTGTAGGGTACAAATATTGGGTAAACCTGAATAAATTACATGAAATTGTGCTTTTGCTAAGGTCCCTCTAAACCGATTTGTCTACTCTCTTTTTCAAAGGAGAACTCGTGAGTTGTAGTGATTCGAATTTAGTATCTGGAGTTATTTTACGTTATCTTAAGAATTATTTTACGTTATCTTGCATTACTATATTATTCTGAGAGTTGAGTATTTACTTTTCTGTATCGCCCACTCAAACGTCGATTTGATAAACATGTCCTTGAAAGATTTTATACGCTCGGCGGACAGACTCGCCGAATTTGAGGCCGCCTTGAGTAATAAGGAACTGCCACTATCTTCGATATATGATCTCGAGGTTCATCGAGAGGAGGCAAAATCGCGTTGGCACAAATTAACATCAGAGTATGAAAAGTGTCTTTCAAGTATAGAAAAAAAGGGAGCTGACTCAGGCGATGCCTCTGTTAGCGGGAAAGAGTCCCAGGGGGATGTTGGTAACATCAAGGAGAAGTATAAGAGGGCGTATATTGCATATACAAAATGCATATCTAGTCTCAAGGAGCTTGGTCAGGAAATTCGTCCTAAGGCTCAGACCGCAGAGACTGGTCCAAGTTACAGCTTCAACTTGCCTCCTTGCGAGTTGGCGGTATTTCAAGGCGATTACATGTCATGGCCTACATTTCGAGACATGTTTACCGCCGTCTGCATAAATAACTCGAAATTAAGTCCTATAGAGCGCCTGTTCCACTTGGTTAACAAAACCAGGGGCGAAGCCCATGACATAGTGTCCAGAAGCCCTCTTACCAATGACGGTTTCTTCTCCGCCTGGGAAAATCTGTGCGCTCGTTATGAAAACAAAAGAGTTTTAGTTAATGGTCAATTGAGGACACTTTTTAATTTACCGTCCTGTACTTCTGAATCCGCTAATGGCATTAAGACTCTTCAAAGAGACATAAGTGCATGTATCTCGGCCCTCAGTTTATACGACATTGATATTGCAAGTTGGGACCCAATTTTTGTTTATATATGCTCCAACCGGCTTCCGAGCCTGACATTAACCCTGTGGGAGCAGACGATAACAGATAAGGCCTCCATTCCTAAATGGAAAGAATTAGATACCTTCCTTACAAGTCGATATCAAACCCTAGAGTCAGTGACTGATATAAAAGGATCGAACGATCAAAAGGGTCATACGTCCAAGGATGTAAAATCCTCTCAAAAGAAACAGTCATCTAATAACATTCGCATTTTTCGAACGAATGTCGATCAACCGAAGTGCCATATTTGCGACAACGAGTCGCACGTCATTAAGAATTGCCCGCGGTTTCTTAACATGGACTACAACGAAAGGATTTCCACAATTAAATCTGGAAAGATGTGCTTAAATTGTTTTTCTGGAGCCCATTCGTTAAAGAACTGCAAAAGTAAATGTTCATGCTTCAAATGTCGTCGAAGACATCACACATTACTACACCGCGAGCAAACCACGTCGAGAATTTCGGCTCCTTCACTTGCGTCTCCACATTCTGAACAAGTGTCCACCGGTGGTGCTGTTACTTCTAACATTAGCCCACAAATTTCTTCAATCTCTTTGCAACCATCTACATCTGGAGCTGTTAATAACGTGCACACATATTTCTCGACTGGTTGCTCGGGTATATTATTGGGCACGGCTATAGTGAGTGTCTGCCTACCAGGGGCCACTTATGAAGTTAGGGCTCTCATCGATTCGGGTTCTGAGGGAACTCTAATATCCGAAAGGATATTCAATCAATTAAAACTGCCTTTTCGGCGAACTTCCGCCCGGGTGTCGGGTTTGAATTCTACAATTACCGCCAGTGTATGCAAAGAGTGTTGCTTTACACTAGGTTCGTCTTTCAGTGATGTACGAGTTCCAGTTTCAGCACTGGTGGTACCTCATCTGTCCGCTAATCTCCCCTCACGATCATTGGAGACACATTGTCTTCCCGATCTACCAGATATTCGGCTTGCTGACCCGAAATATTACGAAAGCTCGAAAGTAGATATTCTTATTGGGAGTGACATATTACCTTCCATTATGTTGGGAGGATTCAAGAGTCAGATTGGAGGATCTTTAATGGCCCAGGAGACCATTTTTGGTTGGATCCTCACTGGGCCCATCTCTCAAACGGTCCGACACGTAATACCACAGTGGTGTCTTATCTTTGTGAAATTTCTCTAGATAGACAAATTTCACGATTTTGGGAGGTGGAAGATCTCCCAAGGAGGAAACCGTTGTCCGATTCTGAGATATTTTGTGAGGAACTATATAAAAGGACTACCGTTAGGAACTCCGAGGGTAGATATGTCGTTTCTCTCCCGTTTAAGGGAGAATTTCCTAAACAGCTTTATCTCGGGCAATCTAGAAAGAACTCTATGGCCCAATTTTTCCGAAATGAGGGCCGTCTACTTAAAGATATTGGTCTTAAAGAGGAATATGATAGAGTACTTTTGGAATATATATCCTTAGACCACATGCGTCCGTTGAAGTATTCTACTTCATCATTCGAAGGTCCCCACTACTATATGCCACACCATGCCGTTCTAAAACCCGAGAGTACGTCCACAAAAGTTCGTGTGGTATTTAATGCCTCTTCTATTACATCGAATGGTAATAGTCTGAATGATGTCCTACACGTAGGTCCAGTTCTGCAGAGGGATTTGACTGTTTTGATCCTTAAGTGGAGATTTTTCCGATACGTTTTTAACGGCGATATACAAAAAATGTATCGCCAAATACTTATACATCCAGAACAGAGACGTTTTCAACGCATTCTCTTTAGGACCAACCAACTGCAGCCTCTCCGGGATTATGAGCTTCAAACAGTAACGTTTGGAGTCAATTGCGCCCCGTATTTGGCGATCCGGACGATGATTCAGTTAGCCGCTGATGTCCAAACGGAATACCCTTTAGCCAGCAAGATTCTCTCGGATTGTATGTATGTCGATGACGCTCAAGCTGGAGCTCATACAATCCCTTTGGCCATAAAGTCGTTAAGGGAACTTATAAATGCCTTAGGTTCAGCAGGTTTTACGATGAAAAAGTGGACCTCGAATTCGAAGGAGATTCTGGCAGGAATTCCTCCTAACCATCTGTTGTATGAGGATTTTTTAGATTTCGACAGCACTAGTTCCGCGAAGACACTAGGTATCCGCTGGAACGCTCGTTCCGACTCTTTTTTCTTCGTTCCTTCAAACATTATGACTTCAAATGCCTATACTAAACGCGAGGTCCTCTCACAGATATCGAAAATTTTTGATCCTGCCGGTTGGCTTTCACCTATTGTCGTTAGGGCAAAAATAATAATGCAACGGATATGGCTAGACGGGACAAAGTGGGATGAAGGAATATCCCATGAGTCACTGCAAATGTGGAAACTATTCAAGGAAGAATATCCAATACATAAAAATTCCAAGGTGGATTAATTATAGCCCAAATGACTACGTCCAATTTCACGCTTTCTGCGACGCCTCCGAGAAGGCGTACGCTGCCGTTCTTTACGTTCGGGTTCAGAAAAGGGAAAGCATATTTACGCACCTAATAGCCTCAAAAACAAAAGTGGCTCCAGTTAAAACAATATCGGTTCCACGACTAGAGCTATGCGGTGCCGTCTTATTGGCAGATATCATTGATAACTTACTCCCTCAACTGGGAGTACCAAAATACAAACTATTTTGCTGGACGGACTCGAAAATTGTGCTGTCTTGGTTGGCTAAACCACCCTGTTTATGGACGACATTCGTGGCCAATAGAGTGGCCAAGATAATACAGGTTACAGATGTATCCATGTGGCATCATGTTGTATCGGAAGAAAATCCAGCTGATCTCTCAAGTCGCGGCGTCTCACCCAGGGAGTTAGCGGAGAATCCACTCTGGTGGCAAGGACCGCATTGGCTGCAAAAGGAAAAGGACGACTGGCCTATATCCGTAGTTTCCACATTCTCCGAGGAGTTAGAGAAGAAAGAAGTTAAGGTGCATTTCTCTTATTTCCAGGATTTCGAGGACATACTTGAACGGTTCTCATCATTCTCCAAGGCAATGCGAGTTATATCCTATGTATATAGATTCTTTAATAAAACACATCCCAAGCATCGATCCAATCTACAATACAGCACTCTTGTCATCAGTGCTGCTGAAATTATTCATGCACGAAATCGGTTAGTGGTAATATATCAAAAGGTTCATTACACGAATGAATATATGGCCCTATCGGCGGGAAAACCGATCTCTTCGTCCAGCTCCTTGTTGAATCTAAATCCTTTTATAGACAATGATGGTTTGATTCGCGTCTGTGGGAGATTAGAACAATCTTCCTGCTTATCTTATAGCGAGAAGTTCCCCATAATTGTCCCGTACAATTGTCCATATGCTCGATTGGTGATAAGATTTGTTCATGAAATCAGTTTACATGGGGGGAACCAACTTGTTTTGAGACTTACTCGATCTACATATTGGATACCTCGCATGCAAAATCTCATCAAAGCGACAATCCGCAAGTGCAAAGTATGTATAATCCATAAAAAGAAATCCAAGTCTCAACTTATGGCGTCATTACCTCCTGAAAGGTGCACCATATCTCTTCCATTCACTCATACTGGGCTAGACTTCGCTGGACCATTTGATATCAAGAACTATACTGGAAGAGCTTGTCTTATCACCAAGGGCTACGTGTGCGTCTTTGTATGCTTTTCGACGAAAGCTATCCACCTTGAAGCAACTTCAGACTTGTCCACTCAAACGTTTCTAGCAGCTTTTAGCCGTTTTGTGTCCAGACGCGGTTGTCCTTTACATCTCCATTCCGATAATGGGACAACGTTTGTCGGAGCCTCTAAAACCATCGCCAAAGACTTTATTCAAACGTCACATGCTGCTCTATCATCCGCTTATGCTATTCAAAATTTAACATGGCATTTTATTCCGCCTGGGGCTCCCCATATGGGTGGATTATGGGAAGCTGGCGTCCGAAGTTTTAAGATCCACTTCAGAAAGATTGCAGGGGTGTCCAAATACACATTTTGAAGAATTCCAGACCCTACTTTCCAAAATCGAAGCTTGTCTTAACTCCAGACCTTTGTCTCCTATGTCCACAGATCCAGCTGATTGCTCTGCTCTAACTCCAGGACATTTTTTGGTGGGGTCCCCTTTACTCGTTCCAATTGACCCACTCATTACTGACCCTCCAGCTTCACTTCGGAATCGATGGCTAAAAATGAAATTAATCCATCAACATTTTTGCACCCGATGGAAAAATGAATATCTGACGGAACTGCACAAACGTAATAAATGGAAAAGACCAGAAGAGGATATCAGTATCGGCGCGCTTGTAGTAGTGAAGGAGGACAATTTACCACCCAATAGTTGGCGATTAGGAAGAGTAATTAATTTGTTCCCGGGACATGACAATAGGGTCCGCGTTGCTGAAATCCGAACGCAAAAAGGGAATATAAACAGACCAATTACAAAGCTCGTTGTGATTCCTACTGACTGAATAAATGTTTACCACCCGTACTATACCCGCCGTTCTTTAATATGTCATTGAAGTAGGATTTTTTTTTAGTTGTGCGTTCTTAGTTCTATTCGAAATGTTTACCAAAACAACATGTTTGTTCTTTTTAGAAATATGCCTCCACATTGTAATAACTCATCACACCAGGCTTCAGACAATCGGAACGTAAGGCAATCAGACTTTGTCTGTAGAGTTTGTCGTCGTTTCCACTCTTTAAAGAAATGTCATCGTTTTTTGAGAATGAACATAGCGGAACGTAAACGAGTCGTTCGAAAATATGGATATTGTTCTAATTGCCTGGCGCACTATCATTCCCAAACCACTTGTTTCACGAAGACTGGATGCAAATATTGTAAAGAGAAACACCACTCACTTCTCCATTTACATCCGAGACTTCGACTCCCAGCGGAGCATAGCAAACCAAAGCGAGTCGATTTTCCAAAAATCACCCAAAAACCTCTGTGCTCTGAACAAAAACAAAGCGAAGGAAAGACTTCTAACTCTAACACTCCGAAGTTAACAACTTCATCTAGCTCGACGTCTTTATCAGCAATTCTAAAACAAAACGCTTTTACTCTATTACCGACGGCTCTAGTAAGAATCGAGATAAATGACACTAAGCACTATGCTCGTTGCCTTTTAGATTCCGGCTCCAGAATAAGCTCAATAGCAAGGAACTTTGTTGATAAATATGGATTGACGACATTGGAACTCGACGATGAAGTAATTTGTCCGGTTACACTTATCTCTTCCATAGACTCTAGATTTAGTTTAAGCACTACACTTCGAGTTAACAATCGCATCAGTATAAAAACCCCTAGCGAAACATTACCGGAATCTATTAAGCACAGTTTTCAGAACATGATTTTGGCAGACAAGACTTTTCACAAACCATCATCTATCGACATCATATTAGGGGTCGATTATTATTCGAGGGTCGTTCGGGAAGGTATATTTTTGAGATCTGGTCTGCCTGCGGCTCAGAACACAGCATTTGGTATCACAATTTTTGGCACTTTCACCAACTGAACTTGAATGCAATTAAAAAGTTAATGACACAACACCCTTTTATCTATCACCATCTCACCCATCATTTATTATACCAACATGTATATAATATTTCATTCATAATACTAACCATTTGTTTATGATATAAAAAAAAAACATATGTACTGAATTAAAAAAAAAAAATAACAAATCAGAACTAAGTTATGCCTATCTATATTTATAAATTACTTTTACATAATTATTCTATATAAAGCATGTACGAATAATCTGGTATGTTAAACGAGATATTAGAGCCCTTCTTCAAGGGGGCCCGGCATGTTTGCGTGAGATACGCAAAATCTAAGAGTCCCAATTTTCAATTCCCATATTTATTCGATAAATCCCCTGATTATCGACTGTAGAAAAGTTTAACATCACTTTAACATTTTTATCGCGGAATTTATCTAAACTTGTAGCCATATTGCTCGTACATGCTTCCGCTAACTAACTTGCGTTACTTGTGGTCTCTTCTAATTCTACCATCATACTGGTAAGATCTCCGTCCATCAATGAAATAAAGTACCATACTTGAAGAAATCCCTAATTCGTTTGTTTTCTTCCATTGGTTTTATATCCCTTCCCCGCTTTTTGTTGTCAACTGGTGGACAAATTTGCTTTGGAGTGCTTTTGCCATTTCATCTCCCTGAAGGTTTGCTGATCATCCACTATTACCTGAGTTTCCCTGAGCTATCCACATTGTCACTAATCTATACAATTAACTTGCCATCAATAGACCACACAAATTGTGAGAAAATACTAATTAAGCCTGTTAAACAAAATAATACAATCATAAAAATTAATACAAATATTGTAATTAAATGTGAGAACAAAATATTTGAAATCAAAAATAATTGTACTGAAATCAATAAATTATGTATTTGCAATAATGATAATCTCATAGACATAAGTGGAAATATTTGTGTACCATCACTTTTTAGAAACAAAGCTCATAATTGTACTTTTATTAATAATGAACACGTTCCTAAAACAGAAGAATTATATCTGGGAACTATTTTTTTGAATAAATTTGACGGCGTCATTGAAATATCCGAAGATAAAAGTTATAAACTATCGGGAACATATTTAATACAATTCCATAATGAATCAATAAAGATAGACAATCAAACATTCGTTTCAAAAGAAATTTCAAACCCCTTCCACCTCTTTTACAAATGTCTTCCAATAAACACCCAGAAAAAAGTGACCCCTTCTTTAAGTTAAAATGAACTCATTGTAAAGAAAGTTGAACTTCGTATAGCGCCAAAGACATTTTTATTTTTTTGAACGATATGATTTTCGTAGAAATTAGGTAGAATGCATTCCATACATTAGTTAACATTTTCCTATATTTATGTACCACTATACTAGAGAATGAAAAAATGTAACTGAATTGAAGTCATATATGGAATGATTTTATTGAACTTTTTTCATTCATTTGGACAAATCTTACATATTTGTGGTAAACCTTTTGCTTCAAAATTAGAACTGCTTACCTTCGTTTTTAAATACAATTTTATGTATTTATATAAGCATTTTTTTCTTTAATAAAAGACATATTTTATTAATATATTTATTTAGAATCAACAGCATCGATTGTCCTTGAAATATTAAAACACATTTTTTTCTTCTTCTAGTACCTTTCACTTTGAATAAGTTGCTGCCTAGCAATTTTGTCCACATTTTACAATTTCAATACCTACAAATATAAACAAAAAATCCTAGACCAATTTTTTCACAAAATGTTAGCGTCACTGAATATTACCTGATAGGGGTTGTTATTCTGCTGGTGTTTTCTTTTTTATAAACCAATTTTCAAAAAACGTACATTTTCCTCACTAATTTAAAATAACAAATATTTTATATATTATATTTGTTATTTTCTATATTATTTTACTATATTATTTTTTAACTATCTCTCCGTATAACAACGCGATTCCAACTAAAAAAAACAACCCACGCGGAAACATATCGATTACATCGATGACAGGTATCGATTACAGGTAGATAAAAGAAATGTAGGAAATTTTCCTATATTCTAACAAGTGTGTTTCCTTAAGTTTTGAAAGGATTGAATACTTCTTAGTACGAATGAACTAAAATATTTTTCTATGCCAAGTGTTATTCGTATGTATGATAAGCATTCTATAATAAAGGAAGTCAGAATTATCATTTTATATGAAATTTTACCAAATTTGAGGAAACTTGATTTTAGTTCGGTTTTTGTTTATTTTAACGAATGCTTTGTTATCAGTGAATAAAATTTTCTTCTTCAGTAGAAAATTCTTATATCCATCGAAGAAAACAGTATTAGTAAAATTCCATGCCTTGTTCTAGTTAATGAACTATTCCTAAATGCTTTCAGATTAGGATTTTTTACTGAAACAAGTAAATTTTATTATTTCACACAAAAATTTAACTGAATGAAAATAAAATGGCTAAACTAAATTGATGAACATTTTTTCCTTTAGTTTCGAAGACACTTTTTTCTGGGTGAATCACTAGTCAAAGAAGTGTTATCTTTAGAATTTATGAAAAATCTACAAGCTAATAATATTGATAAAATAAATTTAATGTCTACCAAAGGAAATGTAATGCTTTCTACTAATATCGGATTATTTAACCTATTAATTTTTGTAATTTGCTTATTTATTTACAAGTACAAAAATAAATCTCAATCAGACGTTAATATTATAAAAGTAGTTAACGAAGAAATCAAATCAAAAACTTCTACTAGTGAAACATCTTCTCAAAGATTTTGTAGCTCAAATGAACTCCCAACTTTCTAACAATCGGACGATTGATTTTACAGGGGAGGAGTTAAGGTACGCTACCCCATACCTGTAATATATTTTTGTATGTTTGATTTTTACACGCGTTGTTATTAAACGCTGAATCATCACAGTTGATTTTTACGACTGCAAACGTCAACACACACCTCTCGCGCGAATTGGAAATAAATAAAAAAACACTTCCTTTTTTTGTTGCTCTGTTCGCGATCCACCAAACAAAAACAATTCGTTTAACATCAATTACGGTACTGTTTCGGAAGCTAATATAATTTATCTTCAATTAAAATAATCTGTGAAGGCTTGCAAAAAACAATATCTGAGACATACGTGCAAAAACTGCCATTGCAGAAATGGGGGGAAATAACCCACCGGACCCCCGAAAAAAGGCTGTAAACTCAGAAAAACCTGTAAGCAAAAAATTTAAAAGTGTTGATAGATCAAGTATAATCAGCAATGAAACAAAATGCTCAGGCGCCAGTACCTCTTCGCCAAATCAAACGATTCATAACCACATCACCTATGATGAAAAACAAATCTTGTACCCTGACATCCATCCAGGCCAGTATTATGTTTTAATAAACACAGAAAATCACGTAAGCACGAGAACTAAAAACTCGGAACTGCATCTTTTTGAAAAGCTAGAGAATTTAAAGATTCCAGGAAATTTTGAATCCAAAAACATAGGTGTCAACACCTTCAGACTGTCTTTCAACAATGCGAAAGCGGGAAACGATCTTGTCCAAAACACAAGGTTAAATGATATTGGAATGAGAGCATACATTCCGGATAGGTTCCTGCAAAAATACTACATAATGAAAAATGTTCCCATCAACTACTCAGGAGAAAGAATCATAAATAAAATCAATCTCAAAAACCTTTTTGCTGCTGTTTCAGTGTACAGATTCACCAATAAAAAGGGAGCCACCGTGGTGCAATGGTTAGCATGCCCGCCTTGCATACACAAGGTCGTGGGTTCGATTCCTGCTACGACCGAACACCAAAAAGTTTTTCAGCGGTGGATTATCCCACCTCAGTAATGCTGGTGACATTTCTGAGGGTTACAAAGCTTCTCTAAGTGGTTTCACTGCAATGTGTAACGCCGTTCGGACTCGGCTATAAAAAGGAGGTCCCTTGTCATTGAGATTAACATGGAATCGGGCAGCACTCAGTGATAAGAGAGAAGTTCACCACTGTGGTATCACAATGGACTGAATAGTCTAAGTGAGCCTGATACATCGGGCTGCCACATAACCTAAACCTAAACCTTCACCTATAAAAATGAGGAAGGTGTCACTAAACCCTCCGAAACAATAAAAGTAGGGATTATGTATGATAGCCCCCTCACTGAATTTAACATGTTTTGTACAAAAGCCAAAGTGGAATTATATGTACCGCCAACTCGCCTCTGTTAAAATTGTGGGAGGCTTGGACATATTGCTGTCAGATGCAAATCAAAGAAACGATGTTTATTTTGTGGTGCAGATATTATCTGCCCAAACGATTGCAAGGAACAAAAATGTTCAACTTTGTCCTCTACAAAATTTCCAACTGTTTGCAAGGAGTCAAAGTGTATTCTATGCAATTGCACAGATCACAACGCAAATGATTCTCAAATTTGCGAAAAATGGAAAATTGAGAAAACTATCAAAGCAATTATGGCCCTGTCGAATAAGTCAAAACAAGAATGTTTACAAACTTACAACCAATTATTATGAAATTCTCGATGAAGAGCAATTTCAAAACCAATTTCCATCTTTAAACAACAAACAAAATTAACCAGCTAAAACAATGAATGAAGAAATCAATAGAAGAATAACAAAAGTGAAATACAGAAAAGTTGTGAAGCTACCACCAAAATGAGACCTACCAACGGCCAGCCCTCTGAATCTAAACCAAACAAAACCTGCATTTCTGTACCCTAATTTTCGTACTACATCAGAGTTTGAAAAATGATTTTCGTTCTTCGCCTCACAGATGTCGTCCATACTCAATAACATTAATTGTCCGGAAGGGTTAAATATTTTAGAGCAGTTTCGTAAAGCAATGCCGTCAGTTCCAGAATCAGTGAATCAGAATTCCCAAAACAAAACTCCTTCAAATCATGATAAACTTTCTACAATATAATATTCAAAGTCTAAACAAAAATAAACAGACACTTGATTTTTTTCTAAATAAACGCAATATAGATATATGTTTTTTAAGCGAAATTTTTAATGTGGAAGATGGAAGCTCCCGTTCAACTATATGCAATTATGACTTTATTTTCAAAAAAAGACACGACAATTACGGCGGAGTCGCTATTGTCTTCAAAAAAGGTATAAAAATGAAAAAAATCAATTTAAAACTGATCTCGACATTTTAATTTGTGAAACCACAAATATGTCACCAAACTTTGTTCTAGTCTCAGTGTATTTTCCGCACTCTGTAAAAACAAATTTATTAAAAATTGAATTAGAAAAATTGTTGTGCCTTTTGGAAGGAAAATCAAATGTTTTTATTTGTGGCGATTTTAATGCCCGGTCAAAATCGTTTGACGACCACTGTGATTCTGTGCGTGGTACAATGATCAGAAGATTTTTTGACTCTTCTACTTTCCGCTGCCTAAATGATGGTAATATTACATTTAAAAGATCATTTTCCGATAGTTGTCGTGGGTCAGTACTAGATCTCAGTTTTGCGAATTTGAACTTAAATACAAGTTGGAATGTAGTTAATAACGCAATCGGCGGCAGTCACCATTACCCGATCCACATCAAAGTAAATTGTACCACAGAAATAAAACAAAGTTTTCTTGCAAAAAATAACCTCTTAAAAAATATAAATAATCTTGAATTAAACTCAAATATGTGTGATATCAAAAGTGCCTTTAATAATGAATTAAAATCAGCAAGATGCAAAATAACTCCGGGTAGAATCCCAAAAAGATGGTGGAACAAACAAACAGAAAAGTTTTTTCGCCAAAAAATAGTTGCTCAAAGAAAATTTGATCGTGATAAAAATAATATTAACGCTATGCTTCTTCGTGAAGCCAGCGAAAATTTCAATAAATCAGTCAACTCAGCTAAAAAAAGCAACTTTGTTAAACAAATTGACAAACTATACACTAATCCAAACGCGAACTCATTTCTCCGTTTTGTCCGTGGATGTAAAAACTCTCTAAACTTCACCTTCGCTTCAAAAACAAAAACTACTTAAATTACTTAAAACAGCAAATTCCAAATAACACACTGCAAATTCAGCCAGTAAACTTCTCGAAGTCGTCTGCCCCTTTCACATTGGAGGAGCTTCTGCACATTTTAAAAGGTAAGACAACCCCCTCGGCTGCTGGTATAGATGGAATCACATACGAGATGCTTCACAACTTATCAATAAAATCCAAAACAAAATTTTTGGAAGCCATCAACAAAAAGTGGTCTACATGCATTATTTCTGAGGACTGGCGTAAAATCAAAATAATTCCTATTCCAAAACGGGTTAAAGATCTTGAAGACTACAAGAACTTCAGACCTATAGCCCTTATCTCTGTGCTTTTAAAAATCATAAACCTTATGATCAAGGAAAGGCTACAAACTTTCCTGGATGTCAACAACATACTACCTCAAGGAGTTTCGCTTACAGGAAAAACATGTCCTCCGCTATATGCCTCAATGACTTATTAAATACAATCTCCTGTTATAAAGCAAAAGGTGAGAAATGCATTCTGATATCTTTAGATATCAGTCGTGTCTATGAATGTGTAAACATCACAATACTTCACAACATTCTTGTTAATCTAAATTGCCCCATGCAAATCTCAACATGGATAATAAATTTTCTGTGCAAACGAACACTAATTATGGGAAATGAAAGTGTCGAAATCCTAAACGGCATTCCACAAGGTAGCTGCCTCAGCCCCACACTTTTCAATCTATACACTTTGGCTCTTCACGGCTTCGCAGACGATAAAACACATATTTTCCAATTTGCTGATGATTTTATCATATTATGTCATGACAAAGAATTCGATATTGCCACAAAATTACTTCAGATCAAAATTATCCAATTTGCCTCAATGCTCAATACTCTAAACCTCAAAATAAATAGCGAAAAGACTGGCGTAATGTACGTTGCAAAAGGGCCTACTAAAATTCCCTTAATATCTTTAAACGGAACGCTAATAAAACCCGTAAACTCCATTAGATTTCTTGGCAGAAGCATTAAAAACAGTCTCTCCTTAAAAGAGCACTATGATGATGTAATCTCCTCATGTCAATGTTCCTTAAATGCTGTAAAACTGCTCACATGCTTAA
Organism: Haematobia irritans; assembly: GCF_050003625.1. Lineage (NCBI taxonomy): Eukaryota > Metazoa > Arthropoda > Insecta > Diptera > Muscidae > Haematobia > Haematobia irritans. The sequence continues at coordinate 48,959,975 of NC_134399.1, forward strand.
AATCTGGCTTTCATCCGTCTACTGCAATTAATATCGCAAAATCTGTGATATTCTCAACAATCGAATACTCGCGCTCATCTATGGCTCATATGCCTTCACATCAAATCAAGAAAATCACCAGCTTCCAGTATCAAATTCTAAGAAGAACTCTAGGTTTAACTAGTGACACACCAATTCATGTTGTCTATGCCTTTGCCGGTGTACTACCACCCTCACAGAGGGCACACCTTTTGGCTGCGAAAGAATTAATTAGCCTCAAAACTCACAACCGCATAATGTATCACAACATTTCTGAGTCAGCTACGAGCAAAACAAGCCTAGGGATGGTCTACCTCAAATTTAAACATATTTTTGACAATTTGGTTATAAATGACTTAGTGTCTGCCTCACCTAAATTGGAAATCAACATTAACCTATTTCAAGGGGACAAACACAGTATAAACAGCTTTTGTTTTAAATCTGTTTTTTTACAAAAAGTAAGTGAGCTACAATCCGAAGGATACTCCATTTGGGCCACAGATGCTTCATTCCAAGAGGAAACAACTGGTTGTGCTGTCTGCAACATTTCCTCTAATCACAACTTTCTCTTCACCATTAGGGACAAGGTTTCATCTCATACTGGTGAACTGCATGCAATTGATAAGACGATAGATTTGATAATTGAAGATGGTTTCAGCAAGGCGGCAATTTTCTCAGACAGCAAAAATGCATGCTTACTACTCATTGCTAACTCTGCCAACAACTACATGATTAACAATATTCAACTCAAAATAAACAACTCAAAAATTCAAAATATATCGATCATATGGACACCTTCTCACATTGGGATAGAGCCCAATGAACGTGCAGATTTCTTCGCAAAACATGCTGCTCTAGTTGGTTGTGAAATACACTCGTCCTTCTCTATAAGAGATGCTCAGCAACGTATCCAAAGTGAATTATGGAAGGAATGGTGCGAAGACTACAAAATAAAATCTACTACCAAAGGCAAATATTTCGCAAAACTTTTCCCCGAACCTCCAAAAATTTAGTGGTACAAGGGCAGCCGGCTCAACCCATGTGACATCAAGATAATAAATCGACTCCTAGTAGGCCACACATATTGTAAAAACTTCTTTTTCAAAATGCGTTTAACAGATTCCAACATTTGCACTACTTGAAAATTGAAGACGAACAGCATCAAATTTTTGATTGCAGGCTCCATACTGAACTACGTGAAAACTACGCGTTTTTCAGGAAACACAGAAATCTTACAAACCTTCTGCAGAATTTCGACAATATGGACATCACGGATCTACTCTCCTTCATAAAAGATCAAATATACAAGCGGTGGCTGACAGAATTAACCCCTGGTTGTCGGCGATATATATCTATATATATATATATATATATATATATATATATATATATATATATATATATATATATATATATATATATATATATATATATATATATATATATAGGCTGGTTGGTATCAAGGACCATTTAAGCTAAGTCGCATTTGAGGACTAGATGCCTATAGAATGTTTTAAAGCTGCTCTGATACTAATTGGTGAAGTTTGGGAAGGAGCTGCTCTAGAGTTAGTCGAGAAGAAAGACATACCGGCTAAACCTAGAGCACATGCGTAGATACCTGCAAACCCTCCTGACCCTGAATCTATTTTAAATAGACTGAAACAATGCAAACCACATCTTCCAACAGGTAATTGGAAGGTTAGCCGTTTGGATGAAGTGGATGGACCAAGACGGCATGCAGTGTTTATATTGAACACTCAGTCTTTGCCACATCTAGCAAAGCAAAGAGATACCAAAGATGCAGACATGGATAGACACCGTATGCGAGAGGAGGTTTCTACTGCCTCAAAACTCGCCAAAGTTGAACCTATGGTTATTGCGAGAGTCACCGAGATCTCTGAAGAGGACATTCTTGATGACTCGATTGATACGGGTGATGTGACGGTTGTTGAATATCTCAGTGGTCCTACGGATCCTCCAGATAAATCTTTACCATTGCACTATGGGTGGAAATCGCAAAACAGCGGCAAAAAGTCAAATTTTCAAAATGAAAAATTATTGGATGTTCCAATCGAAATTACTATAGAACATATTGGAAAGTACAAATCGAAAGTTAATTTGAAACTTGGCAACCCTGTTCAGAAGAAAAAAGCTGCCAATATTTACCAACATTTATACAAGTTGCGTGTAATCAAGAAGAACAAAAAATTAAAAATTTCACGCTTAATTTTTTTCCAAATAAAAGTGAAAAAAGAAAACTTTTAAATGTGGATTCTAAGAGGAGGATTAGTAGTCAAGATGTTGTAAACACTTTAAAAAAATTCTTGTTTTTCAACTTGAATTTGTGGATTCAACAGTGCTGTGTCATATGTGTAAATTTTAGTACATACGTATATTTGCGAGGAATAGAACTAGAAATGTTAACTTATGAAAATCTTTGCTTATCATTGTCCGTGAGGAAGTATACTTTCTGTTTGTCTGTCCAAACTTGCCCATACTAAAATAAATGTTATTTTTCTAGGAAATAGTGATGATAAAAATAGCGAATTATTCTCATTTTGTCTGAAAAACAAAAAAGATAAAAATGTTATCTTTTCTTTCTGGAAAAGTAAAATACCACATAAAATCGACGAAGAATAAAGCAAATTAATTAAAACACATAGAAGTACATCAAAAGGAAGTGTAAAAACCACAAGATAACCAAAATAAGGGTCCTATGGCCAAAATTGGGAAAATTTAGCGATACGTGTATATGGGAGTTATATCTAAATCTGAACCGATTTCGATGATTTGCAGGTATAATTAGTACTACAGAAGATTATATTCTGCAAAATTTGAGTAAGATTGGTTAATAAATAAGGATTTTATAGTCAAATTTGGGAAAATCGGGCGATACATATATATGGGAGCTTTATCTAAATCTGAACCGAATTTGATGAAATTTTGCTCACTTTAAGGGTACTACAAAAAATTACTTTGTGTTAAATTTGAAGACAATCGGGTAGTAAATAAGCGCAGTACGATCTCATTTGTCGTAATCGGACGATACATATACTAAGACAACACGCTGTACAAAATTTTATCAAAATCGGTTAATAATTGCAACCGGAATCTTGTGAACAACAAACACAGATGGACGGAATTAGACTTAGATACCGAAGAACGTGATTTTGATAGTTAATATTTGTTTAATCTTAATAAAATTAATTTAATAAAATGACAACTGGTTTTTACTTTTTACAAAAAGTTCTGGGGATAAGGCGCTTTCTTAATAAGGAAAATAAGCAAGTATAAAAGTGACATTTGAATTTCGACCCCTCTATAGTAACGCACCTGGAATAAGGGGGATTGACTCCTTTTTGTTGGTAACATTTGATTTTGATAAGAAATATCGATATACCATGTTTGAAGATACTAGATTGATTGTAAATAATTTTTTCCGCATATTTTCAATTTCCGCCCATAGTGCATTGCAAGGCTGTACGTACTAATTTGGTAGTTTGCAATAAGGGAGATGCCCCAACCTTTGTCACTAAAAACATGCAAGAACTGAATAAAATGATATCTGATTGGCAGGTTTTAAGTGAACATAGCTTTAAGTGAATCATCGCTACATCAGCTTCAAATTTGATGTTCATACCACCAAGACCATATTTCCGCCAAATGTTGGGAAAGCTGATTGGAATAGGTATAGGGAATCGTTCAATATGATGATACCGGAAATACCAGAGACAAATATGAGCACTGTGCAAGATATCGAACACGCAGTGGGGAGGATTACTAAGGACTTCAACATTTCACTGAAAGCTGCATGCACTATAGGGAAGCCAAGGGGGAAAAATCGAACACCATGGTGATCTACGGAGTTAGGTAATATGAGGAAATCGTGCAGGAAGCTCTTTAGCAAAGCAAAGTCCACCAGAGCTCCTGTGGATTGGGTCGCTTACAAGAAAATCTGAGAGGATACAAGCGAGAACTGAGAAAGGCTCAGCATAACTCTTGGAATGATTAGTGCAGCAGCATTGAGAATACGTGCGAGGCTTCCAAACTACGGAAGGTACTAGCATCCACGAACTCCGCTCCAGTTTTCAGTAAAACATCGGAGGCAATTGGACAACGTCCAGTGAGGAGACGCTGGAGGTTCTAACATATTGGACACACATTTTCCTGGAAATGAGACGGTTAAACCATGTACTGGCGGTGCCACAGTGGCTCAGCGGTCGTTTCTTCTCGAGGAAATTGTATCGGAATCTAGAAGAAAATGGGCGTTAAATAGCTTTGGACCATTCAAATCCCCCGGACCTGATGGAATTACTCCGGCGGAGTTACAAGCGGTGGCTGACAGAATTAACCCCTGGTTGTCGGCGATATATATCTATATCTATATATATATATATATATATATATATATATATATATATATATATATATATATATATATATATATATATATATATATATATATATATATATATATATATATATATATATATATATATATATATATATATATATATATATATATATATATATATATATATCTATATCTATATATATATATATATATATATATATATATATATATATATATATATATATATATATATATATATAGTACATACGTATATTTGCGAGGAATAGAACTAGAAATGTTAACTTATGAAAATAAGCAAGTATAAAAGTGAAATTAGAATTTCGACCCCTCTATAGTAACGCACCTGGAATAAGGGGGATTGACTCCTTTTTGTTGGTAACATTTGATTTTGATAAGAAATATCGATATACCATGTTTGAAGATACTAGATTGATTGTAAATAATTTACTAGATTGATTGTAAATAATTTTTTCCTCATATTTTCAATTTCCGCCCATAGTGCATTGCAAGGCTGTACGTACTAATTTGGTAGTTTGCAATAAGGGAGATGCCCCAACCTTTGTCACTAAAAACATGCAAGAACTGAATAAAATGATATCTGATTGGCAGGTTTTAAGTGAACATAGCTTTAAGTGAATCATCGCTACATCAGTTTCAAATTTGATGTTCATACCACCAAGACCATATTTCCGCCAAATGTTGGGAAAGCTGACTGGAATAGGTATAGGGAATCGTTCAATATGATGATACCGGAAATACCAGAGACAAATATGAGCACTGTGCAAGTTATCGAACACGCAGTGGAGAGGACTACTAAGGCCTTCAACATTTCACTGAAAGCTGCATGCCCTAGAGGGAAGCCAAGGGGGAAAAATCGACCACCATGGTGGTCTACGGAGTTAAGTAATATGAGGAAATCGTGCAGGAAGCTCTTTAACAAAGCAAAGTCCACCAGAGCTCCTGTGGATTGGGACTCTTACAAGAAGAATCTGAGAGGATACAAGCGAGAACTGAGAAAGGCTCAGCATAACTCTTGGAATGATTACTGCAGCAGCATTGAGAATACGTCCGAGGCTTCCACACTACGGAAGGTGCTAGCATCCACGAGCTCCGCTCCAGGTTTCATTAAAACATCGGAGGGCAATTGGACAACGTCCAGTGAGGAGACGCTGGAGGTACTATTGGACACACATTTTCTCGGAAATCAGACGGTTGAACCATGTACTGGCGGTGTCACAGTGGCTCAGCGGTCGTTTCCAATCGAGGAAATTGTATCGGAATCTAGAATAAATTGGGCGTTAAATAGCTTTAGATCATTCAAATCCCCCGTACCTGATGGAATTACTCCGGCGGAGTTACAAGCGGTGGCTGACAGAATTATCCCCTGGTTGTCGGCGATATATAAAGGATGTATCAACTTAGCATATATTCCACGAAAGTGGAGGGAATCAAAAGTCGTTTTCATACCTAAAGCGGGAAAAGCCTCTCACTCGAATGCGAAGAATTTCCGACCAATCAGCTTATCATCATTCCTACTTAAGACTCTGAAGAGGATGATAGATATTTATCTTAGAACTAGCGTCGATTCAAGTTTGCTCTCGAAACGACAACATGCATACTCGAAGGGCAGGTCTACTGAGACCGCATTACATGAACTAGTCAGCTTTATTGAAAGCTCACTATCTGTCAAAGAATACATAATCGTGGCGTTTCTAGACATCGAAGGGGCGTTCAATAACGTCCATCCGAGCTCGATATTAAATGGACTGACAACTCTGAATGTTGATCCAGGTATACTTAGGCTGTTAGCCACAGCCACACTAGGACAAGCAAACATACAAAGGTATGTGAACGGAGACACTCCCCAAGGAGGAGTTCTATCACCTCTTCTTTGGAATGTTGCTATAAACAACCTTCTGGTTTCCCTAGAAAAAGAAAGGATAAACGTGGTGGCATACGCAGATGATGTGGCGCTAGCAGTCAGGGGAAAATTCCCATCAACAGTTAGAGATATTATACAGAGAGCCCTCCGGATGACTGAGAAATGGGCGAAAGATAATGGTCTTGGGGTAAATCCTGCAAAGACAGAACTAGTCATGTACTGCAAAGATCGCAAAACTCCCACGGTTAGGCCCATTTCCTTAGGAGGTATTGAAATTCCCTTTAGGGAGTGTGCAAAATACCTTGGTGTTATTTTGGACAGGAAGCTGAACTTTAAGCTTAATATTGAAGAAAGGGCGAGGAAAGCAACGGTAGCTTTATACTCGTGCAAAAATGCAATAGGGAAAAAGTGGGGACTAAAACCAAAAATTGTACATTGGCTGTACACGGCAGTGGTTAGACTACAAGTTTAGACAAAGTTCAGCGTATGGCGTGCTTGTGTATCTCAGGTGCATTCAGCAAGACAGGAACAAACTCCCTTAATTTCATACTGCACATATTGCCTTTAGACATTTTGGCCAAACAGTCAGCTGCAACAACGGCTGTGCGGTTGCGCGAGCTATCGCTGTGGTCGGAAAAAAGTTACGGTCACAGGTCGGTCCTCAAAATAATGCCAGATGTGCCTAACGTAGTTGATTACACTTTGGCGAGTCCACTTTTCGACAAAAAGTTTGAGACTCTAATTCCCAACAGTGAGGCGTGGTGTACACGGACCCCAGGGAATAAAAGATATATACATTTCTACATTGATGGCTCCAAATTGGATGGCCAAGTGGGTTTCGGAGTATATTCTAAAGATCTGGAACTTCGAATAGCGAAAAGATTACCTGATCACTGTAGTGTTTTTCAGGCTGAAATATTAGCAATAAGAGAAGTGGTGAATTGGCTGAGAAGTAATGCTCCAAGCAATATTGGCATTAATATATACTCATACAGTCAACCTACAATAAAATCCTTGGAATCTGTGTTCCTCAACTCGCAAACGGCCATCGACTGCAGCAAATCTCTCAATGAGATGGCTGAGCAGCACAATATTCACCTAATATGGGTGCCTGGCCATAGGAACATACCGGGGAACTGCGAAGCAGATGAGTTAGCAAGGCTAGGAACTACCTTACATATTCCAGGTGAACTAGAATCTGTTGGTATGCCTCTGGCTACCTGCAAGCTCTTACTGCGTGAGAAGGCTGTCATGATGGCAAATGTTCGATGGGAGAATTGTAAGGGTTGTACGACACCAAGCAAATATGACCCCATTTAAACTTAAACCGCACACTAGACATGCTAGTGTTCTCGAGACGCCAGATATCACTCCTGATATCTGCTATCGCTGCCTGATAGGCGATTTTGCAAAAACTATTGGTGCGAAGTATAATGAGCATCATGACAGCTCATAATTGTATGAGCTGTCATGATGCGGAGGAAAAGGAATCAATAAAACACCTCTTGTGTGAGTGTCCTGCATTTTGTGTAAGGCGTAAGCAAATTTTAGGGGCATATAGCTTCAGATTACTGGCGGACCTGGAAAACGTTAACTTAAGCAGTCTGCTAATGTTTTTGGAACAATCTGGTTGGTTCAACAGAAGAAAATAATCGAGAAGGTTCAACGGTTAAAACTAGAAGTGCCCATATGTAATAGGTACTTTTAGTTAATGTGGTATCACAATGGACTGAATAGTCTAAGTGAGCCTGAATCTTAATCGGGCTGCCACTTTAACCTAACCTAACCTAACCTAACCTTGCCCAGTCGGATAACATTTGTAGTGCCTCACTCATTATATCCGAGATCGTATCCAGAAATTTGTCTGATGCCATTATGACAATATCATCCGCATACGCCACTATGGAGATCTCATCTACTACTAGTAGCCAGAGTAACGGCGATATCTCTCCTCCCTGAGGTAGTACCCTAGTCGTAGTCGCGTTCCTTGTAGCATTCGCTAATTCCGCTTCTTTATTCCTGTGCAATAACATTCCTTTGATCGTCTTTTTCGATATTCGTATTTCGACCTTCGTATTATTGAAAGCTCCTTCAATGTCAAGAAAAGCCGCCAGAGTATGTTCCCTATATGCCATTGACCTCTCAATATAGTGCACTACAGAGTGTAGTGCAGAGTCCACAGACCTGCTCTTTAAATAGGCATGTTGGCAGCTCGATAAACTCCCGTTCAGTCGATTCTTTATGTGATTATCCAGTATTCTTTCTAGCGTTTTTAGCAAGAAAGAAGTTAAGCTTATAGGTCTGAAGTCCTTATCAGTTCCATGTATTATCCTGCCTGCCTTCGGAATGAAAATCACCTTGACCCATTGCCAAGCCTTCGGAGACTTGTAGGGACCGAAACTATCCAGCGCCCATTTTATGTTTTCCTTGGAAACAATTCTCAAGATTTCATCTTTTTTCCCCGCGTGGTTTTTGAAGCCACATAGATCCGGGAGCCACCGTGGTGAAATGGTTAGCATGCCCGCCTTGCATACACAAGGTCGTGGGTTCGATTCCTGCTTCGAGCGAGCACCAAAAAGTTTTTCACTGCAATGTGGAACGCCGTTCGGACTCGGCTATAAAAAGGAGGTCTCTTGTCATCGAGCTTAACATGGAATCGGGCAGCACTCAGTGATAAGAGAGAAGTTCACCAATGTAGTATCACAATGGACTGAATAGTCTACGTGAGCCTGAAAAATCGGGCTGCCACCTACCTAACCTACATACAGTGCCTTGTTAATCTCACACTCTGGAAAATGCTCTCCCAATAGCAAGTCTATTGTCTCCTCTGGTGATCCCGGTTTATCGGGATATATGGTAAACCTTGGCTGTTTCGACAAGAGCTTTCTTAGCCTTGATGTATCCTTAACGTTGGGGAGCTCCTCTATTACCCGTATGGAATCATTCCTTTTCGCCTTTCTTGTTTCCTTTTTGTACTCCTTTAGGCAGTCTCTATATTCATTCCATAGCTGCTCCATACTGCCTTTCCTGGCCGCGTTGTATAATTTCCTCGTTTCCCTCCTCAAATTCATCAGATCCGTATTCCACCATTCCGCGTGTTTGTTATTTCGTGGTCGGCTGATTGGGCACGATCTTGAGTAGGATCGTGACAGCCAGGTTTCTATATCATATGCCGCCTTATCAATTTCCTCCATAGAATCATTCCATAGCTGCTCCATACTGCCTTTCCTGGCCGCGTTGTATAATTTCCTCGTTTCCCTCCTCAAATTCATCAGATCCGTATTCCACCATTCCGCGTGTTTGTTATTTCGTGGTCGGCTGATTGGGCACGATCTTGAGTAGGATCGTGACAGCCAGGTTTCTATATCATATGCCGCCTTATCAATTTCCTCCATAGAAGTAAGACTCCTGTCATTCCATAATTTCGGTGCTTCATTTAGGTTGTGTCGAAACCTGCTCCAGTTTGTCCTCCCCGGTTTCCACCTTCAATTCTATGTACTTATGGTGCGAGTAGCTAGACACTTTCCAGTCAGAGACCCTAAACCTTCTTGTGAAATTGCCGCAGCCAATACCTCTTTCCGTGCACGAGTTTCGAAAGTGCAGTCACTTCCCCTGTTATGAATCACAATTTGGTTTTCCAGAAAGTATTCTATGAGGCTCTCCCCTCTCGGATTCGTGTCAGTACGAGCCCATAATTCTTGGTGAGCGTTCGCGTCACAACCAAAGACGAAATCCCTATTTCTTTCTACGCAGTATTTAACCAGTTCCCTTACAATTAGGGCTGGTGGCATTATTTCATCGTCATGCGCGAAATACGCCGATGATAAAACCAGTTGTTTCGAGTTTATATGAGCGCGGACACCACAAAATTGATTCAGAAAAAACACCATATATCTTTTTTACCAATATGCACGTTCGTATTTTATTTCCAATCGCATAAAAAGTTAAGTAATTTCCATCATCTAGTCCCATCATCTATCCTTTGTTCGTCCATGGTTCCTGCACCAGGGCGATGGCTATCTTGTGCCTAAGTAAATGGAGGATAAGATTATTAGAAGCCAACACACGATTATGCAGGTTTACTTGAATCACCTTCAGCATCATTTACTTACTAGGCCTGTTTTTAATCTTTCCTCCACGTCCTTCACTGGTCTTACAATGGCGCTGCTAAATCATCCAATCCTCAGTTGGGTAATTTCTCTTTTTCTGTGCCGTTAGCATCGCAAGTAGACGATCATGCGGCAGAATGGGTCCCGTAATAAAGATCCGCTCTCTAGGCTATTCCGCCTCTGGAATAGCCATCAATTTTGCTCCTTCCCATAGTTCCAGCCCTTCTATGGTTCTTTTTAGCCAAGCATGTGTTTCCGCTGTCTTGCAGTGGAGGATCTTATGTCCCTGCTTCGACTAAATATTACCAAAGTAGGGTGCCTCCACTACCTCCTTGCGTATCTCTTCCGAAACCGCAAAAGCAACCTGCTCTCGAGTAGTTTCCAGTTCTCCTCGTTTATCTTCCGATCTGGGCTCGATTCGTCCACAATAGCTACCTTTATACAACCCTCGTTGTATAGGTTTTTGCTTTGATCACTACGAGGTTTCTTGACCATAGTCACTTCGGCGAAGGTAGTACCTTCGTTCTGTTCTTCTTGTGGCGTCCATAATCCTCGGAATCAGGGTTAGGTGTTACATCATCTGCCTGAATTTTTGTTCCATTAGACTGCTTGGCGGGATTTCGAGCTATGCTCGGCATTCCTTTCGAGGCTGCTAATGGACTGGACGCACACAATATCCCCGTACTGCCTATCTTTCCCCTGGCCTGTGAGCGAGAAGACGAGCTTGGCTCATTTAACCCGCCCATATTGGTTCCCCATTCAGCTATCGGCACAAGAAGGTGGGTGAAAGTTCAATTTCAAGTTTTTGTCATCATTATTAATTACGTTACCTTCCAAAAATTCTTTGTTCGTAATCTCTCATTTCCTTGTAGTATCTTCCGCTTGTGTAGTCGGCTCCTGTCATCCTCAGACATATCCTTTTAACCCCCTAACTTCTTCCTCAGCCTAAGGGCCTCTTTGACCTTTAGGAAGAAAAAGGAGTCAGTGGAGGATATACCATCAGAATGATCTTCGCACACACCTACATCTCGCATGGCTTCCACGAGCGATCCATTTTCGCTAGACTGTGTCGGTGCTACAGGGTTGCCGTTTCTTTTCTGGTATTCCTCAACCAGTTGCTTCGCACTATTTAGGCGCAAGGTCACCATCTCGGAAAGATTGCCCTTTTTCCCAACCTACGAATGCACAATCTCGCATTCTTTAGGGATGCTTTCGATGAGGTTGATGATGCGTTCGTAGCCGCATCATCCCCAATGCATGTCACTTGAGACTTTATGCTAAGGCTGTCGCTCATTTTGATCTAAATTTACAAAAACTCTACTTAAAATAAGGTTGCTAAATAATAGTGAAAAGAATTCTAATACTAAAAGGCAGTCATATACACCAAGGCCGTATTCAGGGGGGGGATGAGGGGGATCAAACCCCCCCGAAATCAATGAATGTTTTTATATAAATAAATATATATTTTTAGCTGCATAGAAAAATATTATCGAAGATGTTGAAGAAAAGCTGGAGGTTTTATTTTGAAAAACGCTTACCTATAAAACTTGCACAAATCATAGAATACTAGTTGAAAAGCCCGTCAAACGACGGTCAAAAAAAAAACAAATTATTTTTGTTCTCGGACCACAAATTTCATTTTTGGAAAATGTATTTCTGCTTTTTATGTGTGTTTGTTGTTCCTTTTGTGAACATGACTCGCTTTGTTTGGCCATAGCAACAACATCGAAACAGCCAAACACACATGTGTAAATGAACCCAATAAACACAGGATGAGCGTTTTTCAAATGCAACACCTTTTCAGTTTGAGGGTAAATATCATTTTCAACATAAATTCAACTTGACTTGAAACAGCTCATCTTCAATACATCTTCGAATTGTTTGCGAATTACAACCAATTTGGCAAAATGTTGACGAAAACTTTGAAAATGTGTTGTAGATAATTGGAGAAAACTTTGACAAAACACTACCCTGAAATGCAACGAAAAAACCACATGGTTTTCAATACTACTTTGGACAACAAAGTTCGTGGAAGAAATACAAAAATGTGGACATTTTTTAATAATCAATTGAAATTGCTTATAATAATTGGTAAGTAAAACTAAAACACGAAATGAAAACTTTAAGGAAGTCACTAAAATCAAATCTCTTTGCAGACAACTAAAATATTTGGATGCTGATTCTTGGACACATTAAGAGGCTGGCTGATGAAAAATGGCTTATCGAGAAGAGAAGGTTTCCATAAATCAAAGTGCAACCAAAAAAACTTGGTATTTATGCTTTTCCATATCAACAACTACTGGATGATAATTCGCATCACATCGATAGTTTAATTTACATCGCATCATCAGTTTAATTTGTTATTTTGTGAATTGAAATTGCTGGAAATTTATTCCAATTATCTGGTCATCAAGTTCCTGAAAATTGCCAGTATTTTAATAACCACAATTTTGTAACACCAACGTTCTTGAGGAAATCACGAAGTATGTGGTCAGTTGGAAGAAATACAAATTGGTAAGTCAAAATAAAAAGTGAAATGAAAACATAATGGAAATCACAAAACTCGATTGTTTTGCAGAAAACTAAAATCATTGGATGGTATATTCTTGGAAGATGTTGGCCGATGAAAAACCGATGAAGGGAACAACAAAGAAAAGTTTTCAGAAAACTTACAAGGTGCAACCAATTAAAACAAAGTGCAACAATTCCTATATCAAGAACTGGATGAAAATGTGCTTTACATCAATTTACATCCCGTCATCAGTTTGATATTTTGTGATTTCCTCTTGCTGGAATCTATTCTAACACACAAGCCAGCAAGTTCCTCGATAGTAATTATTTCAAATTGCCAGGATATTAATTAATAGTTATTTGACACCAACATTATGGAGGAAATGGAATTATACATGTAAAAATGTTTAAGGTATTTAAAGTTGTATTCATAGTTTTATTTATTAATACGTTTAATAAGATAATTACATTTTGATTGGTATTATATTATTATTTTTATATATTATTAATGTTATTTTTATATTTGTTAACGAAAAAAAAAAATAATAAAATTTACAAAATCTCTAGAAATTTAGTATTGACTTTCAGTTAGAACTAGGATTGACTTTCATACAAATTGTGGTTTGAAAGTATTCGCAACAATGCTAATTTTTTATTTTTATCACATTGAAAACTGTTTGAGAAATTATTGAGTAGCGATGCATTTCAATTTGAGGATTACAATTGAGAAATTATTGCTATTGTGTTGAATTTTACTGTTGAGGGTAATGTCTGTTTTTTGTTGAGAACGCGATTTTCTCAACAATTTCTCAACTTGATTATTAACCTAATCCTTTGAAAAAATGTTTGAAAAATTATTGAATTTTAGTATTTTTCAAACGTTTGTGTTTATTGGGAAATGGCGCAAAACCTGCGAAAAGAACCTGCCTAATTCAGCGATGGAAGCAATAAAGAGATATTTCCAAACGTGCATATTCTTTTAAAAATTTTGGTCACTTTGCCAGTTACTCAGGGATGGAAAATACAATTTTTAAGAAAGTACAAAAAAGGTATTTTTTGAGCAGAAAGGTACTTTTTACTAGATTTGAACAAAAATTTCACTGGAAGATTATTGTCAAGAGACTGAATTTTAAAGAAAATAAAATTTTGACAAAATTTTCTATAGAAATAAAATTTTGCAAAAATTTCCTATAGAAATAAAATTTTTACAAAATTTTCAATTGAAATAAAATTTTGACAAAATTTTCTATAAAAATAAAATTTTGCAAAAATTCTATATAGAAATAAAATGTTGACAAATATTTCTACCGAAATAAAAAATCAATAATATAGAATCTCATTCTTTTTTCGACTAAAACTTTCTTGAAGTTCAATAAAATCCTGTTTTTGACTATGTCTTTTACAAAATCGAGATTTTCTTCCCACATGAACATGTCTGTTTTGCCATATTTGTAAAAGACTATTAGCAAATAAGGTTGATAAAGACTTTCTCAAAATATTAAAATATTTTGTCAAAGCTATTGTACCATAAATCTGATATCGACTCAAAAATGTCTACACAAAAGGTACTAAATCATTCGCAGGTGTACTACGGTACTGACCGGGGTGAAAAAGGTTTGAAAAAAGTACTATAGTACTGCATTTTCCATCCCTGCAGTTACTACGTGCTCATTCGAACGTTCATTTTCAACAATGAAGAGATTAAAGACGTATCTTAGAAATTCGACTAGCGAGAGTAGACTCAAAGGATTGGCATTAATGTCGGTTCATCGCCGAATAAATGTGCCGACTGAAGAAGTCATTGATTTATTTTCTGCCCAAAAAGCTCGTCGGCTCAATTTAATATTATAACAAGTATATACAGCACTAAGTTCGGCCGGGCCGAATCTTAAATACCCACCACCATGAACCAAATATTAGGGTTTCCTTTGAAATTTCAGGAGGGCTTGAGGACTTGAGGATATTCCCGAAGATAAATTTAAAGATTTCACCTATGAGGACTATATCAGATTCTGGATTTATAAGAACCATTTTTGTTTGAGTTTTAGAGGAATCATTAACATCTCTTGTAAGTGTGCAAGAAAATTATAAAATAAAGTCTTGATTTGAAATCTTAAATCTGTAGAAGTAAAATCTGGAAATTTTACATTGAGTTTCAAGCAATTCTCATGATCAGTGCGCCTTCTACACCCTCAAGAAGTGAAGTCGGTCTATATGGAGGCATTACCAAATGGATCGGTAAGAACTTAATCCGATACACGTTTTTGTGAGCCTAAAATACCAGAATATTTACAATTTCAGGCAAATCAGATAAAAACTACGGTTTCTAGAAACCCAAGGAGTTAAATCGGGAGATCGTTCTTATGGGGGCTATACTAAAATATGGACCGATACTCACCGTTTTCGGCACACCTCTTTATGACCCGAAAATACCTCTAGATTTCCAATTTCAGGCAAATAGGATAAAAACTTCGGATTCTAGAAGCCCAAGAAGTAAAATCTTGAAATCGGTCTATATGGGGGCTATACCAAAATATGGACCGATACTCACCATTTTCGGCACACCTCTTTATGGTCCTAAAATAGCTCTAGATTTCCAATTTCAGACAAATTGGATAAAAACTACGGTTTCTATAAGCCCAACAAGTAAAATCGGGAGATCGGTCTATATGGGGGCTATACCAAAACATGGACCGATAATCACCATTTTTGGCACACCTCTTTATGGTCCTAAAATACCTCTAGATTTCCAATTTCAGGTAAATTGAATAAAAACTGCGGTTTCTATAAGCCCAAGAAGTAAAATCGGGAGATCGGTCTATATGGGGGCTATACCAAAACATGGACCGATAATCACCATTTTTGGCACACCTCTTTATGGTCATAAAATACCTCTAGGTTTCAAATTTCAGGCAAATTGGATAAAAACTACGATTTCTATAAGCCCAAGACCCCAAATCGGGAGGTCGGTTTATATGGGGACTATATCAAAACCTGGACCGATATAGCCCATCTTCGAACTTGACCTGCCTGCAGACAAAAGACGAGTTTGTGCAAAATTTCAGTACGATTGTTTCATTATTGAAGACTGTAGCGTGATTACAACAGACAGACAGACTGACGGACATCGTTATATCGTTTTAGAATTTCTCCCTGATTAAGAATATATATACATTATATAGTCGGAAATCGATATTTCGATGTGTTACAAACGAAATGACAAACTTATTATACCCCCGTCACCATTCTATGGTGGTGGGTATAAAAATATTGTATACATACCTATGCATAAATAAAATTTTCTACACATGAGATTATATGAATATTTTTTTTTAAAGTTGAACCCCCCCCCCCCCGAATTAAAATCGTGGCTACGGCCTTGATATACACGAACACCCCTACTATTGCTAACACAACGCCATCTATCGGTGGGTAGTGTAACCATTCACCCTTATATTGCTAATACAACGCCATCTATTGTTTGTTAGTGCAATAATTTCACCCGATTGGAAATGATCTTCAGTAACAGCTGTTTCTTGCATAGCATTCCAGCGTGGCAAGATTACAATTCCAAACAAGAGAAAAGCATTTCAGTCGTTTCTCAACTTGTGTTGACGTTAGACTACTTTGCGCTGGTCGCTACTCGCTTTGTGCTTCAAATCAAAAAACACGTAAAAAAACTTACAACCAACAAAGATATAAAAGATACAAGTGCAGTGCTTTTGTTATTGTTTTGGTCAAATAGGCAATTAGATTTTGGAGTGAAACTTTTTACCTTTTGACTTTGTTTTTTATTAAATGCCACAATGGAGGATGAAGATCCGCCTCCAAGGCTTGATCCAAGAAAAAGAAATGAGCCCCCGATAGTTCGGGAAAATAAAAAAATTAAAAATACATGCCTTTTTTAAGAAAAGAAGACAAAACTTCTACAACAAATGAAAACCAATCAAAAGTAAACAAACCAAGCAGTGCAAACACGTATGACACTCAAGTAGAGGATGTGCATTATTATAATTTCTATAAAGATAAACAAATTCTTTATTCCCAAAATCATCCAGGCCCCTTTTATGTGTTTGTGTCTTCAGAAGTGCCAATTTCTACAAGAAGGAAAAACTCAGAATTACATCTATATGCCAAGTTGAAAAGTGCAAATATAAATGAAAAAGTCATATCAAAAAATATTGCATAAAATACCTTCCGGTTATCCTTCAACGATTCAAACTCGGCAAACAAATTTGTTCTTAATGGAAACCTAGAATCTTTGGGTCTAAAAGCTCTCATTCCGGACCGTTTTTTACAAAAATTTTACATAATCAAATATGTACCCACACAATTCACTGGTGAGGAAATTGTTAATGAAATTAATATAAATCCACAAAATAATTTCGATACAGTATCAATCGAGAGATTCAAAATCAAAAATGAGAATGGCAGGTATATACCATCAGAAACAATCAAAATTGGCTTGATATCGGATGCTCTTGTAAAAGAGATCTACATGTTTAATACCATACGTTCCACAAGTACGGTTGTGCAAAAACTGTGGTAGGCTAGGCCACATCGCAAACAGATGTCGCTCAAGGAAACGGTGTTTACTTTGCGGTCAAAACATTATTTGCCCAAACATCTGCCTGGACGTCAAATGCTCTCTCTGCATGTCCACTATTAAATGCCAAAATATTTGCCTCACTCCCAGATGCGTTCTCTGCAATCAGAATGACCATAACGCAATGGATTCTGATAAATGCTACACCCAAAAAATTTTGTTACTCATAATAGCAAAAATGTTTGCTAAAACAGCAGATTTTGTTTGCTGAAAAAGGGACAGCAGTAGCATGCAGTTGTTTCAGCAAACATTCGTTAGTTGAAACAGCAAACATTTTTTACAGTTAAAATAGCAAACAAATGCTGTTGAATTAGCAAACTTGTTTGCTAAAAGTTTTTGACAAACATCGCTGCTGAAATAGCAAACTGCGTTAGTTGAAATAGCTAACATTTTTACTGCTATAACAACTACAAATGTTTGTTGTCCCAGCAACAAAATTGGTCGTTTTTAACGATACGTTGATATGAAACCCGTAAATCATTTAATACAATAACTTCTACATTTATTAAATGTGTGAAATAAATTGAATTCCATCGAAGTATTGGAAGTTGAGTTGAAGTGTTGTACAAGATTTATTTACGTATATTTTTCTTCTTTGGTCTTATACACGCGGATAAAACATAACAATCTGTAATGAAAAGAAGTAGAAAAAGCAATTAGTAACTACACTAGTTTACACTACAATTTACATTTGATTAGAGGTTGCTTTTTATGTATTTTCATCAAGTGAATTCGAAAAAAGAGGTTAAAAATTTTTTAATGAAACAGTTTTTCAGATATACTTATATTTTTTTATCATTTTTTCATTAGAAAAATCATTTCTCGCGCTAAAAATGTATGATTATATCGAACAAATGTGGATCTGTAATAAGTTAAGTGGTTCAAAATATATTTAAAAAAGGGCACATTTTCAAAAAATATGCGTATAACTTTGTCATTTTCCTTCCAATCTTATTTTTACGTTAAAGTATCACCTTTACGAGCATAAAGTGAAACCGGACGTTATTTCAACTGTTGGCACTTTTCCACCGGCACAGAATCACTGTAAAACATGATGAAAATGTGCACAATTTTTATCGATATATTTAGAACCACATAACTCATCTCAGATTCAACGATATAAGCGGACATTTCTAGCTTGAGATATGATTCTCGCGTCTAGTAAAAAACTAAAAATGTAAGTATATCTCAAAACGTGTTGCATATAAAAATTTTACTTCTATATTCGAATTCAGGAAATGAAAATGCATTAAAAAATCACCTCACATCAAATATACCTCACAAAAATTTTATTTTGTAAACTATTTTTTTTATTTATAGGTATTGTATTGAACGACGTCATCAAAGTTCAAATAGGTACTTTTAGCAAAAATTAAAATGGTTAAAACTAAAAGCATACATTATTCTCCGTATTTAGTAAAATAGCAAGGTTGTAAAGTTATCCTGGTTTTAATACTCACATTTAAGATGAACTTTGCGAATTGTGAAACATTCGCACCCTCAAAAAAAATCGCCTCTCTAACATATGTTCCAAACATATTTTGCAGGAAGCACATATATTATTGGATACTGCCGAAACATTAATATGTTTGTTTTATGTGAACATATTCTATTTTTGGAAGCATTTTGAGCCAAAAATATTATATGCTTGGAAGAATTTTCCCCAAAGAAGATTGTGCTCATTCCCTAACACAATTTTCACTTCCACGAAATTTTTTAGTTCTTGGCACCTTTTTCTGTAATACAAATAATGTTGAAGAAATTATTCAATTTTATAATTTTTTTAAATTTTACCTTTCGCCTGGACGGAGAATCGAACCGAGGACCATACAGTTTGTAAGCCAACACACTACCACTGAGCTACGTAGCTGTTACAGTCACTAGAAGACAATTATCGTTATAAGTTACATTTATATAGCATAGTTTGCAGCGCCCACGAGCCCATGCAAACATAACATTATTTAACAGAAACATACATGTGTTGGCAACGTGGAGCAGTGGTTAGCATGTCTGCCGTACATGCAAAGGGTCGTGGGTTCAATCCCTGCTCCGACCAAACACCAATTGTTTTTTTTTTTAATTTACGCATTTATATTTATACTATATTAAATTTTTATAATGAAACTTCGAAATGTGGGTTAATCAAGATTTACAGTCAGAAACAGTGCTTGATATAAACGAAATGGACTGAGTTTTTGGATAAAATATGATTTTTTTATTGCAAAAATAACAGTTTTGTTTTTTGTTGTTTTGGTATAAAAGTTTGATATTTTGGAAGGAATTCAAAAACTCTAACAAAGGAAGAACGTGGGGTCGAGTATAAACATACATAAATAATTTTATAATATACACAAATTAAATAATATTTAGACTTAAATTAAATAATATTTAGACTTAAGCGTATAAAATTTTTGGCCTTATCATAAAGCAGTTTCCGAAACAACATATAAGCGGTTTCACAGAAATTGCTCTCTTTCGATTCTCTCGCTGTGTTAATTTGATATCTTTCGTCAACCCTCCCGGTTTTTATCTCTATTTCTTTCTCTATACTCTCTCTCTCTCTCTCTCTTTCGCTCTCTGAATAAAATATCACAACATATATATGTTTACTCGAAATTTGTAAATTTATATATGTTTACATTCACACATATAATTTTTATGAAACATGCATGCCCCAAACATAATATATTCTAACATATTAACATATGTGTTCCAAACATTTAGTGTTAGTTTGAGAACATTACATGTTTGCACTTAAATATATTGTGTTTAAAAATTGTGCCCGAAACACATTTTGTTTATATCGAAACATATGAAAAACATATTTTTCTAACAGTGAAGGAATCTCCTTTTAATAGCCGAGCCTGAACACCATTTCCCATTGCGAGGAAAAATTTAGAGTAGGTTTGAAACACTCAGAAATTTGACCAACATTCCAGAGGGGGTAACCCACCTATCCACCGTTGCAAAACTTTATAGTGTTTAGTCGAAACTAGGATTGAATCCATAAACTTTCGTATGCGAAACGGGCTTGAACCATTGTACGACGGTTGCTCCCATATATCAATGTATAATAGCAATTTTCCAATCTAAAAATTATTAAAAACAAAAGTTCTTTAAAAGGAATACAATATTATACAATCTAATACTTACCAAACAACACAATACTTACCAAACAACACAAAATAATTTTTCCCGGCTTGTCTCGTGTTTTCGTTTAAAAGTGATGTTTTGACGGCGTTGGCGTTTGACATATCGACGTTGACATTTGTCAAAACCAACATTAGGGCTGTTTTCTTTTAGCACTGGATACCCTAAGTCGTGAAGGACTAAAAGAAAACAGAGTACTCGTTTATCCAGGACATCTCCAAAAATATGCAACACTGCCATCAGCTGTTTAAAAACAATCACAGAATAGAAGTGAAATCTTGAATTTTTAATGTATGAAATGCTCCAATTAGTAATAAATATTTACTGCTGCGATTATTTATGGCACTGTACCACTTTGAATTTCATGTTTTTCGACAAATTAGTCACAATAAACTGCTATTGTGAATCGATGAAGCGTCACTTTATCAAAATGCAATCTGGCAACATCGGCGCGACTTGCACTGATGAGATGTTCTGGATAGCCCATACAAATGTTGCATCCAGTGCAAAAAGAAAACAGCCCTATTAGGCCTGTTTGCGTACTTTTCTAGCAATAGGTCTGTTCGCGTACTTTTCCAGTAAAAAATATCCAGTAAAAACTAGCAACCCAACAAACACAAACGTTTGAAAAATACTAAAATTCAATAATTTTTCAAACATTTTTTCAAAGGATTAGGGTAATATTCAAGTTGAGAAATTGTTGAGAAAATCGCGTTCTCAACAAAAAACAGACATTACCCTCAACAGTAAAATTCAACACAATAGCAATAATTTCTCAATTGTAATCCTCAAATTGAAATGCATCGCTACTCAATAATTTCTCAAACAGTTTTCAATGTGATAAAAATAAAAAATTTGCATTGTTGCGAGTACTTTCAAACCACAATTTGTATGAAAGTCAATCCTAGTTCTAACTGAAAGTCAATACTAAATTTCTAGAGATTTTGTAAATTTTATTATTTTTTTCGTTAACAAATATAATAATCTTAAAAATAACATTAATAATATATAAAAATAATAATATAATACCAATCAAAATGTAATTATCTTATTAAACGTATTAATAAATAAAACTATGAATACAACTTTAAATATCTTAAACATTTTTACATGTATAATTCCATTTCCTCCATAATGTTGGTGTCAAATAACTATTAATTAATATCCTGGCAATTTGAAATAATTACTATCGAGGAACTTGCTGGCTTGTGTGTTAGAATAGATTCCAGCAAGAGGAAATCACAAAATATCAAACTGATGACGGGATGTAAATTGATGTAATGCACATTTTCATCCAGTTCTTGATAAAGGAATTGTTGCACTTTGTTTTAATTGGTTGCACCTTGTAAGTTTTCTGAAAACTTTTCTTTGTTGTTCCCTTCATCGGTTTTACATCGGCCAACATCTTCCAAGAATATACCATCCAATGATTTTAGTTTTCTGCAAAACAATCGAGTTTTGTGATTTCCATTATGTTTTCATTTCACTTTTTATTTTGACTTACCAATTTGTATTTCTTCCAACTGACCACGTACCTCGTGTTTTCCTCAAGAACGTTGGTGTTACAAAATTGTTGTTATTAAAATATGGGCAATTTTCAGGAACTTGATGACTAGATAATTGGAATAAATTTCCAGCAATTTCAATTCACAAAATAACAAATTAAACCGATGATGCGATGTAAATTAAACTATCGATGTGATGCGAATTATCATCCAGTAGTTGTTGATATGGAAAAGAATAAATACCAAGTTTTTTTGGTTGCACTTTGATTTATGGAAACTTTCTCTTCTCGATAAGCCACTATCATTTTTCATCGGCCAGTCTCTTAATGTGTCCAAGAATCAGCATCCAAATATTTTAGTTGTCTGCAAAGAGATTTGTTTTTAGTGACTTCCTTAAAGTTTTCATTTCGTATTTTAGTTTTACTTACCAATTATTATAAGCAATTTCAATTGATTATTAAAAAATGTCCACATTTTTGTATTTCTTCCACGAACTTTGTTGTCCAAAGTAGTATTGGAAACCATGTGGTTTTTTCGTTGCATTTCAGGGTAGTGTTTTGTCAAAGTTTTCTCCAATTATCTTCAACACATTTTCAAAGTTTTCGTCAACATTTTGCCAAATTGGTTGTAATTCGCAAACAATTTGAAGATGTATTGAAGATGAGCTGTTTCAAGTCAAGTTGAATTTATGTTGAAAATGATATTTACCCTCAAACTGAAAAGGTGTTGCATTTGAAAAACGCTCATTCTGTGTTTATTGGGAAGAGAGTAAGAGTGTATTTTACAAAAAATTGCTAAAAAGTACACGAACGGTATCGAGTAACTATTTGCAAATTGAAAATTTCAGCTGCTATTTAACTTCTAATCGTAGTTGCCGAACATATACATTGTATTGGTACTTTGTTTGTTATCAATAACCAGCAACGTATGCTATGGTTTGCAAGATTTTACTGGGAAAAAATCTCTAGCAAAAACTTGCAATTTCTCTATCTCATAACTGTCAAATGTAGTCTCTCTCCGGTTCTCTTTTGCTGGCGTTTTGGTGTAAACGAACGACTTCCAGTAAAATTTTTTAATAATGATCAAAAATTATCGTTTTCTCGAACGGAGCTAATAATTATCCAATAAAAACTAGCAAAATTATAAATGTGCATTTTACTCTTTGCTTAAAATTGCTGAAAAGTACGCGAATGCAGACCAGTAACTAGAGAAAAGTAGTCGTGAAAAATTAGCGGCTAAACTCGAACCTACCTTAAGGTGGGTATTAAGTTCGAGTTTAAGGTGAGTATTAAGTTCGAGTTTAGCCGCTAAAATCGCTAAAGTGAAAACTAAATCAGTAAGAAAAATGCATGAAATTATACATTTTTGTTTAAGATTTCATTATAACTTGATTTGGAATAGCCCAAATTTTCACACAGTTTGTATTTCTTAAAATGGATTATTAAAGAAAAGTAATCGTGGAAAAAAGACGATTTTAGAGGATAATTACTAAAATGTAAATTTAGCCTTTAAGGTGAGTACTATGTTCGTATTTTTCACCAAAACACTAAATTAAAAGTACAAAAATCTATATGAAGACGATTATATTTATAAAAAGTCTTGCGAAATAATGAATGGAAAAGATCTAAGGAATTGATTGTGAACCATTTTGTATTTATAATTCAATTAAATTAAAAAAGTAACCGTGAAAATAAGCGGGTTTTCAACTTGAAAACTGAACATAGTACTCAGCTTTAAGGTGAGTATTAAGTTTGAGTTTAGCCGCTAATTTTCACTAAAGTGAAAACTAAATCAGTAAAAAAAGTTATAAAATTATACATATTTGTTGCAGATTACATTATAACTTGATGGGGAATATCCCAAAGCAAAATTTCACAAAGTTTGTATTCCTTAAAATGGATTATTAAAGAAAAGTAATCGTGAAAAAATGACAATTTTAGCGGCTAAACTCGAACTTAATACCCACCTATAGCCGCTAAAACCGTAATTTTTTCACGATTACTTTTCTTTAATAATCCAATTTAAGGAATACAAACTTTGTGAAAATTTGCTTTGGGCTTTTCCCCATCCAGTTATAATGAAATTTGCAACAAATATGTATAATTTCATGCATTTTTCATACTGATTTAGTTTTCACTTTAGCGATTTTAGCGGCTAAACTCGAACTTAATACTCACCTTTGTAAATGTAAATGTAATTACTAAAATGTAAATTACTAAAAAGTGTTGCTTGTTCACAAATGTTATTGCATAATCAAAAAATACTAATTGTTTTTAACGTTTGAAGTTTTTAACGTTTTTGAAGTTTTTTACTATTGTGCATTTGGCTGGAGAGACTTTATAATTTTATTCGGATCAGCAGAAAATTTCAGCAAACTACTGACTTTTCTGCATTATGCCTGCTGTTCCAAAATAACAAATTGTTTGCTGTTTTAGCAAAAAATCTGTTAAAACAGCAGCATTTTGTTTGCTGAAAAATAGCAGACAGTGTTTGCTATTAACAACAGACTTTTTTCTATGAGTGTCCAAATACAAAGATGAGAAAAACATTAGACACTTAATGGCTTTGTCCAATCTGTCACGAAAGGAATGTCTTCAAAAACAAACAATTTCAAACTATTACGCTATTCTTGATGAACCTCAGTACAAAAACGAATTTCCAACATTTCCCAAAAAAAGTAAAGCTCCAACCAAGTCTATAACTGAAGAAATAAACAAGAGAATCACTAAAATAAAATACAGCAAAATAGCTGCAACTTCTCCCAAAAGATGCTTACCCTCTGCGGAACCTGATACAAAAATCTATAAACAGCAAATCAGCAAATTTAAGTGCACACACGTCTCAATGAAATCACGCAAATTGTGAATCTACTTCAATACAATATACAGAGTCCAAACAAAAAAAGAAATCTAGATTTCTATCTCAACAAATTTCAAATTTATGTATGTCTCTCAAGTGATGATTTTTAACTATGATGAAAAAGATTCTGAATCGAAATCAGCAAATTACAACATTATTTCAAAAAAGAGAGTTGACAATTACGGAGGTGTTGCAATATGCCTTAAAAGAAATAAAATTTAAGAAAATTAAATTCGAAACTAATTTAGACATTTTAATATGTGAAACTACCAACCTTACGAATAATATTACACTTGTGTCGGAATACTTTCCTCACTCCGTACAAACTGCAATTTTAAAAAATGAACAAATCAAATATTTTCGTATGTGGCGATTTCAATCCTAGATCAAGAATCTTTGGCGACAGTTTCGATTCCGTCCGCGGTAAAATGGTTCTGAATATTTTTGAGGGCTCTGTTTTTAGATGCCTCAACAATGGTGATATAACTTTCAAGAGAAACATAACAGAAATGTCAGGATCAGTCGTGGACCTATCCTTCACAAACAGTAATCTATCCTTAACATGGAAAGTAATCAAAACTACACTGGGGGCAGCCATCATTTCCCAATTCAAATTACTTGTCAAGAAAACTCCATTAAAAATCGAAATTTTTTATCTAAAACAAAACTACTAAAAAATCTAAATCAGTTGTGTTTCTCCACTGACATTGACGAAATACACATGTCACTGAAAACTGAAATTAAAAATGCTACTTTCAAGATAAGCTCTAAAAGAACACCCAAAGCATGGTGAAATGATTCAGTAGAAAGACTGTATCGTTTACGGCAGGCGGCACAAAAACGGTTTGATTTGTGCAAAAGTAGCTCAAACGCAGAAAATCTTCATCAGTAGATAGCTAACCTCAGAAACTCGATTAAATTCGCAAAGAAGAACTCATTTACATCAAAGATTGATCATTTAAACACAAATTCAAATAAATTTTTTAAGTTTGTACGAGGATGCAAAAACTCTGGCTTTACTGACACTTCCCTCAACTGGAGTGCAGTAAACAATAATAAATTCTTAAAAAATCTTATGGAAAAAATTCCAAACAACAATAATTCCCAAACCAAACTGGTTCACTTTGAATTTTCAGAAAACTTTATCTTAATGGAGTTTTTCAAAATACTGAAGGAGAAAAAAGGCATGCATTTTGCCATGCATTAAATAATGCATGGGCAAAATGTGAAATAAATGAAGAGTGGAGGAAGATTAAAATAATTCCAATTCCGAAAAGAGGCAAATATCTTACAGATATAACAAATTTTAGACCTATTTCTTTTTAATAGACCTATTTCTTTTAATGGTGAAAAATAGGCTTAATGAATTTTTGATTAAAAACAATGTCCTGCCACATATATCAAAAACATAAGTCTGCAGCTTCATGTGTAAATGACTGTTACACTCACTATCAGTATACAAGGAAAAAGGCGAAAAAAACAATTATGACACAGATGTATCAACAGCATATGAATGTGTAGACAAAATATCCTTATTAAAATAATGATGAATCTTAATTTCCCCAACACATGGCTGCTTGGATTCATTGATTTCTCAGCAGGAGAACGCTCATCATGGGTAAAAACAGTGTAGTCATTTTCAATGGCATTCCGCAAGGTAGCTGTCTAAGTCCGACCTTATTCAACATCTACACACTTTGACTCATGGAGTTGCATATGTATATATATATATATATATATATATATATATATATATATATATATATATATATATATATATATATATATATATATATATATATATATATATATATATATATATATATATATATATATATATATATATATATATATATATATATATATATATATATATATATATATATATATATATATATATATATATATATATATATATATATTATATATATATATATATATATATATATATATATATATATATATATATATATATATATATATATATATATATTATATATATATATATATATATATATATATATATATATATATATATATATATATATATATATATATATATATATATATATATATATATATATATATATATATATATATATATATATATATATATATATATATATATATATATATATATATATATATATATATATATATATATATATATATATATATATATATATATATATATATATATATATATATATATATATATATATATATATATATATATATATATATATATATAGGGTACCCAGTGCTAAAAGAAAACAGCCCTATTATTGAAGACGGGATTCATAAAGTTGCCATTTTCACTGACAGTAAAAATGCTTGCATCCTCATGAGAAACAACACTGCCCACAACTATATGATTAATAACATAATCAGTAAAGTAAACAACTCCCCACTATCACAACTAGTAATAGTCTGGACTCCCTCTCATGTAGGAATCCAACCAAATGAACTGGCAGATTACTACGCCAAACACGCAGCAACAAATGGCTGCATAATTGAATCAAAATTTTCAATAAAAGATGCTCAAAATGCCATTAGAGATTACCTTTGGAAAGAATGGAAAGAAGAATACCAAACCACATCTCTTCATAAAGGTACATACTTTTACCAATTTTTCAACGAACCACCAAAAATTCCATGGTATAAAGACTCCTCATTACCACCTCCTAACATAAAACTTATCAACCTCTCCGGGCATACATACTCAAAACAATTCCTTTTTAATAAGAAACTAATTGACAGCAATACTTGCGAAACTTGCAACGTCCTTGAAAATTAACACCATCTTATATTTCACTGCAACAAATTTGAACAAACCAGAAAGAACTACAACTTCTTTAAAAAATTTTCCAAGTTACCAATTTTACTCAAAAATGCGGAAACTATCGACTTAAAAGAACTTATCAATTTTATTAAAACAAATAACATTGACTTATAAAATCAGGGCTGTGGAGTCGAGCCAATTTTGCTCGACTCCGACTCCGACTCCAGCATTTTTCATCAGCTCGACTCCGACTCCGACTCCGGAGTCGACTCCGGGTAATATAACTAAATCTCATTTTAATACCACTAATTTGTAGTTCTATTGTGGGGGTACCGTAAGTGGACGATATAAAGTATCGTGTTTATTTATGTGTGCCAAAAAAGATCTTAATTTCACATTAGATGCCAATTGAATTCTATATTTCAAATTTATGGCAATGTTTAAAAAATAAAATAATGATATAAATACCCATCATAATATGAGAATATACCAACAGTATATGTATTTGTGGACCAAAATTATTGACACTATTTCAAATCCTTTAAATTTGTTGCGAGCTATATAAAGGTTTATATTTCCATATGCATGAATTTGAATCTGAAGACAAAATTGTATATACTTCTACAAAATCTATGTACTTAAAATTTAAATCTAACGTTATGGGACGTAACACAATTTTAACGAAAAATAAAAATGCAAGGAAAGTCTTAAGTCGGCCGGGCCGATTATAATATACTCTGCACAACTTTGTATTTAGATCTACATTTTGATAAAATCTCAAATCAGACTTCTACAAAACTCGGGCAATATTTGGGAAATATTTATAATTGTATAGACAATTTCGCAAAAATGCATTTATGATTTGAAAATTTGAGTCATTTCTACAAGCTTTCGACTTAGCAGAAATTTTTCCAAAATTGTATGCTCATTGATTACAATTTTGGAAAAATTTTTGTCTAGTAAATAAAATTTTGCAAAATTTTATATAGAAATAAAATTTTGGAAAATTTTCTACAGTAACAAAATTTTGACTAAATTTTCTATAGAAATAAAATTTTGGCAACATTTTCTATAGAAATCAAATTTTGACCAAATATATAGAAATACAATTTTGAATAAAATTTTTGTAGAAATAGAATTTGGCAAAATTTTTTATAGAAAAAAAAGTTTGAAAAAATTATCAATAGAAATACAATTTAAAAAAAATTGTGTAGCAAACAAAATTTTGCAAAATTTTCTATAGAAATAAAATTTTGCAAAATATTCTATATAAACAACATTTTGACTAAATTTTCTATAGAAGTAAAATTTTGACTAAATTTTATATAGAAAAAAATATTTCTATATTAATAAAATTTTGAATACATTTTTATAGCAGTGAGTATCAGTGAGCATCAGTAAGAAAAAAAATTGAGAAAATTTGCTATAGAAATAAAATTTGACAATTTTTTCTTATAGAAATAAAATTTTGAAAAAATTATCAATAAAAATACAATTTTAGAAAAATTTTTGTGTAGTAAATAAAATTCTGCAAAATATTCTACAGAAACAAAATTTTGACTAAATTTTCTATAGAAATAAAATTTTGACAAAATTTCTTATAGAAATAAAATGTTGACCAAATTTTCTAATAAAAAAATCTATTACTATAAAATTTTGGCAAAATTTTCTATAGAAATACAATTTTGACTTAAATTTTTATAGAAATAAAATTATCAATAGAAATAAAATTTTAAAACAAACAAAATTTTGCAAAATTTTCTATAGAAATACATTTTGCAAAATATTCTATAGAAACTAAATTTTGACTCAATTTTCTATAGAAATAAAATTTTGACTAAATTTTCTATAGAAATAAAATTTTGACTAAATTTTCTATAGAAAACAAGTAAGGAAAGTCTAAAGTCGGGCGGGGCCGACTATATTATACCCTGCACCACTTTGTAGATCTAAATTTTCGATACCATATCACATCCGTCAAATGTGTTGGGGGCTATATAAAGGGTGATTTGTTAAGAGCTTGATAACTTTTTAAAAAAAAAAAACGCATAAAATTTGCAAAATCTCATCGGTTCTTTATTTGAAACGTTAGATTGGTCCATGACATTTACTTTTTGAAGATAATTTCATTTAAATGTTGACCGCGGCTGCGTCTTAGGTGGTCCATTCGGAAAGTCCAATTTTGGGCAACTTTTTCGAGCATTTCGGCCGGAATAGCCCGAATTTCTTCGGAAATGTTGTCTTCCAAAGCTGGAATAGTTGCTGGCTTATTTCTGTAGACTTTAGACTTGACGTAGCCCCACAAAAAATAGTCTAAAGGCGTCAAATCGCATGATCTTGGTGGCCAACTTACCGGTCCATTTCTTGAGATGAATTTTTCTCCGAAGTTTTCCCTCAAAATGGCCATAG
Source organism: Haematobia irritans (assembly GCF_050003625.1). Lineage (NCBI taxonomy): Eukaryota > Metazoa > Arthropoda > Insecta > Diptera > Muscidae > Haematobia > Haematobia irritans. The sequence continues at coordinate 48,990,181 of NC_134399.1, forward strand.
AATCGCGAGCTGTGTGGCATGTAGCGCCATCTTGTTGAAACCACATGTCAACCAAGTTCAGTTCTTCCATTTTTGGCAACAAAAAGTTTGTTAGCATCGAACGATAGCGATCGCCATTCACCGTAACGTTGCGTCCAACAGCATCTTTGAAAAAATACGGTCCAATGATTCCACCAGCGTACAAACCACACCAAACAGTGCATTTTTCGGGATGCATGGGCAGTTCTTGAACGGCTTCTGGTTGCTCTTCACTCCAAATGCGGCAATTTTGCTTATTTACGTAGCCATTCAACCAGAAATGAGCCTCATCGCTGAACAAAATTTGTCGATAAAAAAGCGGATTTTCTGCCAACTTTTCTAGGGCCCATTCACTGAAAATTCGACGTTGTGGCAGATTGTAAGTCTATTCATGATGAAATGTCAAAGCATACTGAGCATCTTTCTCTTTGACACCATGTCTGAAATCCCACGTGATCTGTCAAATACTAATGCATGAAAATCCTAACCTCAAAAGAATCACCCTTTATAAAGGTTTTTCCCAAATACATACATTTTACAAGTAAGGAAAGTCTAAAATTTTAAGGAAACTTCGCAATAGTTTATTTATGATTTATCGCTCGATATATATGTATTAGAAGTTTAGGAAAATTAGAGTCATTTTTACAACTTTTCGACTAAGCAGTGGCGATTTAACAAGGAAAATGTTGGTATTTTGACCATTTTTGTCGAAATCAGAAAAACATATATATGGAAGCTATATCTAAATCTGAACCGATGTCAACCAATTTTGGCACGCATAGCTACAATGCTACTTATACTCCCTGTGCAAAATTTCAACTAAATCGGAGCAAAAAATTGGCCTCTGTGGTCATATGAGTGTAAATCGGGCGAAAGCTATATATGGGAGCTATATCTAAATCTGAACCGATTTCAACCAAATTTGGCACGCATAGCTATAATGCTAATTCTACTCCCTGTGCAAAATTTCAACCAAAGTGGGGTAAAACTCTGGCTTCTGGGACCGTATTACTCCATATCGGGCGAAAGATATATATGGGAGCTATATCTAAATCTGAACCGATTTCAATAAAATTTGGCACACTTGACTATAGTACTACTTGTTCTTCTTGTGCAAAATTTTAAGCAAATAAGGGTAAAACTCTGGCTTCTGGGGCCATATAAGTCCATATCGGTCGAAATATATATATGGGAGCTATATCTAAATCTGAACCGAGTTCTTCCAAAATCAATAGGGATCTATTCTGAGCCAAAACACAGACTTGTACCAAATTTGAAGTCGATTGGACTGAAACTGCGACCTAGACTTTGATTACAAAAATGTGTTCACGGACAGACGGACATCGCCCACCCTGAGCATTTTTGCCAAAGACACCATGTACCTATCTCGTCTCCTTCTGGGTGTTGCAAACATATGCACTAACTTATAATACCCTGTTCCACAGTGTGGAGCAGGGTATAAAAATATTTCTATAGTAATAAAATTTTGAATAAAATTTTTATAGAATTAAAATTTTGACAAAATTTGCTATAGAAATAAAATTTTGACAAAACTTTTTATAGAAATAACATTTTGACAAAATTTTCTATAAAAACAACTTTGAAAAAATTTGCTGCCAATATTTCACATATGTATATTGCCTTAAAATAAAATAAAAATAATATCGATTGTTCGAAACATTTCAAATAAATTGATATGGGCATTAAAATGGATCGATCCAGCCCATCTGCTAGTCAAACATTCTAGGAAACATAAAAAGATAGCCGTAATTGGAAGTTGATTTTCATTTACAATCATGCTGTACATTGATCGAATGAATAACGCAATTGAAACTAATTTGCGTAAAAACTTGCTTAGATACAAATATGTGAAGTGTTTTAAAAAATTTGGTTTAGCCGGAGCCGGAGTCGAGCAAAATTTTTACGACTCCGACTCCAGCAAAATCTTCAGACTCCGACTCCAAGACTCCGACTCCGACTCCACAGCCCTGTATAAAATAATGCGCAAATGCGATAACCAGTACTGGTATATGAATACTAGGTATTCGACCAACCCCACTAACGTGGAATCTAAATCCGAAAAAGAGAAAGGCAAAAGAAGGAAAAGATGAAAAGAAAAAGGGGTAGTGGAAGAAGAAAAACAAAAACAAACAGAATAAGGAAAAGTAGAAATTATTTTGGCTGCTACCAATCAATATAGAAAAAGAAATTCTGTACGTGAAGCAGAAAAAAGTGTAAAAGAAATTTTGTTAACAATAAAAGTCAAACCGAACCATACTAGAGAGTGGCTCAGTATTATTGGTGGTGGGCTGCCTATGTGTATTGTGTTAGATAGAATTACAGATGTGAGGTAAAGCAAAAATAAGTCCCATGAAATCAGAAGAAAGACATTACATCAAGAAAAAAACAACAAAAATACATTTTGCAATGTCATGAAGTTCCAGGAATTTTAAAAAAAGAATTATTCACTTCTCGTTAAACAGACTCACCAAAACTTGTAAACTTTAAAGTATACTTGCAGAAAATAAAGCACTGTATTTGTCTGATACCAAAATTGTACAGAGAAAACTTTAAATTTTATAAAAACTACACAGCTGCCGTGAAAACACCTTGCAACTTCAAAAGAGGAAGAAGAAAAAAATACTCGATTTCTACGGCGGTGATTTGGAATAGAATTATATCTTCTTGTTGCAAATTTTATTATAAAATTTTGGGGAATCATCGAATGCAACAACCAATCGTTTAAACCAATTATGTAATCAAAATTATTCGTGCCTTTTGCTTAGTACTAAGTTCGTTTCTGCGAAAAACGAATATCTTCATCTATTGCTTAGTACTAATTTCGTTTCTTCGAAAAACGAATATCTTCATATATCTCTGTAAATAGGATCTCAAACTCAGGGATCTTAACTTATTTATGCGAAATAATACGCCTGCCTATTTTTTCGAGTGCAAAATCCACGGTTGTAAACAACACAAATATCGCTCGTATGTCAAAACGTTCATTGAATAACCTCAAAATGTCAAGCCTTGCGAAGAGCTCTCAGTTGGTAAAGTGCAACACTAGGGTTGCCCAATCCAGAAATATAAAAGGCAAAGGCTCGTAATAGCAAAAAAAATCGGAAATATATACTTTCTTTAAGTGCCTATAAACTTAAATGATTGCTTCTAATATGCACAGGGTGGTTGATACGACCCTACGGGAAATGGATCAACCACAGGACTAGTCCCTGGTGTGCATGGACCAGTCCTAGTTCTGGTCAAGACGTATGGAAGGGACCGGTCACTTTAACATGGGTTTGTCATTGACGGGGTAAATTTACACTTTAGGACACTTTGACTCGTTCTAAGGACACGTCCTAGGGCATTTTAGCAGTAGCACTCCATAGACAGGTCATCATGAACCAGCCTCGGACAAACTCTTAGAAATCTGTTTCAGAATGGTTATCCGAATCGCACCGGAATTAAAAACTTTTGAAAAATTTTTGAACAATAAGTTATTCCGGTAATTCTTCTTTACTAAATGTGCACCCAGAAAAAAGTGCCTTCGAAACTAAAGGAAGAATTTTTCATCAATATAGTTTATCCATTTTATTTCCATTAAGGTAAATTTTTGTGAAAAATAATAAAATTTACTCGTTTCAGTAAAAAAATCCTAAACTGTAAGCAGTTAGGAATAGTTCATTAACTAGAATAAGGCATGGAATTTTACTCATACTGTTTTCTTCGCAGGGTATAAGAATTTACTACTGAACAAGAAAATTTTATTCACCGATAACAAAGCATTCGTAAAAATAAACAAAATACAAACTAAAACTAAGTTTCCTCAAAATTAGTAAAATTTCTTATAAAATGATAATTGCGACTTCCTTTATAATAGAAAGTTTTTCATACATACGCACAACACTTGGCATAGAAAAAAATTTTAGTTCATACGTACTAAGAAGTATGGAATCCTTTCAAAACTTAAGAAAACACACTAGTTAGAATATAGGAAATTTTCCTATATTTCTATTATCTACCTGTAATCGATACCTGTCATCGTAATCGATGTGTTTGCGCGTGGGTGTAATCGATATGTTTGCGCGTGGAATGTTTTTTTAGTTGAAATCGCGTTGTTGTGGTATACGGAGAGATTGTTAAAAAATAATATGGTAAAATAATATAATAAATAACAAATAAAATATATAAAATATTTGTTAAATTAAATTAGTGAGAAAAATGTTCGTTTTTTGAAAATAAATCTATGAATGTTCGTGATGCTGTATAAAGAAAGAAAATACCAACAAAATAACAACCCTTTCATTTGTCATTTTGGAATCTTCAATTATTAGGTAATATTCAGTGACGCTAACATTTTGTAACAAAAATGGTTTATGATTTTTTATATTTTTAGGTATTGAAATTGTAAAAGGAGGACAAAATCATGAGGCAGCAACTTATTAAAAGTGAAAAGTACAAGAAGAAGAAAACGTGCGTTTTAAGTTGATAATATCACATGGAAATTGGAAATAGTGGAATAATAAACTAATATTTCAAGGACAGTCGATGCTGTTGATTCTTAATAAATATATTCAATAATTAATAAAATATGTCTTTTATTGAAGATAAAATTGCTTATTTAAAAATTAAAATTGTATTTAAAAACGAAGGTAAGCAGTTCTAATTATGAAGTAAAAGTTTTACCACAAATATGTAAGATTTGTCCAAATGAATGAAAAATATCAATAAAATCATTCCATATATGAATTCAAATCAGTTAAATTTTTTCATTCTGTAGTATAGTGGTACATAAATATAGGAAAATATTAACTAATATATGGAATGCATTCTACCTAATTTCAACGAAAATCACATCGTTCAAACAAATAAAAATGTCTTTGGCGCTATACGAAGTTCAACTTTCTTCACAATGAGTTCATTTTAACTTAAAGAAGGGGTCACTTTTTTCTGGGTGTGTAGATGCAATAAGATTTTTACATCAAGGGAATATGGAAATCATTAAATTATCACTGTTTAAAAACTGCGACAAACTGGATCACCGGTACCAGTCCTGTGATAGGTCCGTCAGTGGCAATTTGCACCAATTTCACGTAGGGGTATTACAATCAACTTCAGGTTGGTATCATTTCTAAATCGTTCGTCTGACAATCTGTCAGCTGTCGGACGTGAATTCCAGTGACGTGATGGAATTCAACCGTGATAATGTGAAAACCACAAGAATTTAAATATGAATAAATCGGTTGCAGTGTTACATTGCGTCCAAATAGTGGACGAAAAAAACGGTACCAACACCAGAAATGATTGGAAAAGAAGAAAGAATGAATAAAGACCAGTTTTGAACGAAATCCTCACCGCAATGAGACGACTCTATCGCGAGAACGGCTGCAACACATATTGAAAAATGAACTTGAACTAAAGCCATTGAAGTCCCAAAAAGTGCAAGAACTCACCGATGCACAAAAAAAACGAACTGGAAAGAGCCAATGAGTTGCTTGAGTGTGTGTCTGAAACACTCAAAACAAAGATTTCACATTTATTCCGTGCGTTTTTTATATGGAGTATAACAGTTTTTCGTGCGAAAACGTGATCTTATTACTAGGCTTATTCTGGTACACAGATGTATTGCTTTCGTGGGGTTTCACACTTAAGAGGTGTTCTGGACTATACACTTAAGTACGTTTACGGGGATATATGGAAAAATATAGTATTTCGTTTATATGTTCAACATCTAACATTTTAAATCTTTCAATTTGACGTTTCCCTACATTAAAAATTAAGTTCGACGATTCACATTGTTTATTCATTACAACATTATTTAAGCACGAGTGTAATTTTTTCATACATCTTTTATAAATGCACGCCCTAGTTACTATTCATTTTTTTTTCTTTTGATGAGGCTCCCAAGCAAATCAGAAATAGCTGGTAATTCTGGCATAGATGTATGACTACTACCTCTTGCAGTCTTAGTGGAATTGTGTTGATGCATATTGCGATGTTGTGGAAATGATGGCATTAATTTAGGATCGCAAGCTGAAATATAAAATTTTTGAACAGAACTATTGGTATCTTTGGAAAAGCAATCAAATCGTTGGTAATCTATAGTAGGCAAAACCAAAGACAATAGACTTTAGGAAGATTGGAAATTGGCTACTGAGCACATCAAACCATTTACAGTGTTACTTTCATACTTTTCGTTTATCGAACCAAACGCGTATAAGACAAGTATTGACATAGCATTAAAATGCAAATAAAAAGAAATTGAGTTTAGGTAATAAATTTCCATAAAGGGGAAAATGCAATTTTTTTGTTGTTGTCTAAAATTTAACATTGTTTCATTAAGAAAATTAAAAGTTAAAGTTAAAAAAAAAAGTTAAAAAATTAAAGTCTATTGTCTTTGGGAAAACCTCTTGTGTTAAAATGCAAATAAAATTACATCTTTTTATATGTCATTAGAAAAACAACTCATTTGGAAGCACCCTCTATATAGGTAACATAGTGTATTTAACTTACGCAAAGGTGGTTCTTTAAAGTACGTGCTATGCAGACATTCGTCTGCCGTTGCTCTCTTTTTTGGATCATACATAAACAAAAAGTTTAACAGCCTTAATCCAGCAGCGGAGAGATATTGAAACTTTGGCTTCAAGTTGTTGTAAGGCTGTTTTTTCAATGTGAAGTTTTGGATGGCCGGCATTTTAGGGTAATCTGGCCATATAGCTTCAGAAGGTGTTCCCAAAAGATCAATTATTAGCTCCAGTTGTGCAATTTCCGTGTTACCGGGTAATAAAGGCTTGTGCGATAAAAGTTCACCCAAAATACAACCAACAGCCCACATATCAACTGCAGTTGTTTGCGTTGTGGAACCTAATAATAATTCAGGTGAGCGGTACCACAATGTAACTACTTGTGGTGTCATAGGTCCCGATGGTAATCCAAATAAACGAGCCAATCCAAAGTCAGCTTCAATTAAATTGGTTAAATTAAAATAAACTTCTGAAAAAGTAAACCTACCAATTTTAACACATCCTTTGTCCGTCATTAATAAATTAGACACTTTCAAGTCTCTGTGTATAATGTAATGCGAATGCATATATTTAAGTCCTTGTAGCACTTGCAATACAATACACTTTACTTCTGATTCTGCGAACGGCTGTGTCATGTTGTCCAATAAAGACGCTAAATCTTGTTCACAGTATTCCATTACCAAAAACATGCTGCTTTCAATTAGCCGATAATATTTTTATATTAATATGTTATACCACCATTTTGCTTAATACTTACCTTTCTAGACTTTTTCCCACCACTACTTCACGTAAATGGACAATATTTTCATGTTTACATTTCTTTAAAATTGTTATTTCCCTCAATCCACTCACCGGTAAGCCATCTTTTTCCTGGTCCATTCGTACCTTCTTTAAAGCCACTATTTCATTAGTGCGCGTGTCCCTAGCACGATCTGAAAATTATTAAAAATATTTTTATTATTAGTTTATTTAAAATCATAATAAATTATGAAGATAAATACAAAATAAAGGTACTAACAACTAAAGTTTTCGGCCTAAATTCATGTTAACATATTGATATGCAATTAAATAAGATGCCATATATTACAATGTGTTAAAAGTTTGTGATATTACGTAGTGTTGTTGCCTTTAGAAGATCAGGGAGGCAAAACTTCTAAAGCAGTGCAACTAAACAATAGACTATTGGCTACTAGGGAAGAACTGTCTCTCTAACATGTCTATTGAACTGGTTAATTGATGAGGTGAAAACAACCGGTCAAAGCATTGGTTTGTAGGAATCTATGATCCTTTCTATGACAACTCCATGTTAATTTCACCGGTCACCTAAGCGATTAAAGGTTTGAGATCAGTCCCATGAAGGGGATATAACGCAATACATGTATTTGTGGCAAATTTAGCTGCTTCGTCCGCTTTGATACCGTTTTTTCTCCAATGCAGTTTTTAAGTATTTCTTGCTTTTGTTGGATAACGGGACAATTTTTGTTATTTGATCTACGTTGGAGGTTACTTTTATACCATAAACTTCCCAGCAAAAAAAGCGTCACCAGAAAAGTAGGAATCTATGATCCTTCCTATGACAACTCCATGTTAATTTCACCGGTCACCTAAGCGATTAAAGGTTTGGGATCAGTCCCATGAAGGGGATATAACGCGCCCAGTAAAAACGCATCGCCAAAAAAGTAATGAAAATGTTCTTTTTGGATCCGGAAGTGGTGCAAAATTGACGCAGAAGCGAAGAATTTAACATGGGCTTGTCATATGACGGAAGTCCTCCATTTCAACAGCCGTTGCACTGAATTTGCATCACTTCTTTAGGTGTGATCCGAATTCAATGTTTTGGATGTAAATTAAAAAATTCTGTGATGTTTTGTCAAATAATTAATTTTCATAATTTTTTATAATTTTTAATGGATTCTAACGCTTGTCGAAAATGTTTGAACTGAAATATTTTCTAAAATTCACAATTTTTTCAGATGGGATTTAGCATTTTTTTTCGACAAAATTTTAATGATTTTTACCATTTTATGAATTCTTACTCTGTTTTTAACGTATTTGAAACAAAAAAAGTTTAAATTACCCATTAAAAGTAGGAAAAAACCAAGTTATGCAAAAGTTAATTAAAAGAACTTCCTGGGTAGTTAAAATAAAGAACATCATTGGGAGTGCATCTTCTGGAAGTGCTTTTAAAGTTGTGCCTTTGGAAGAACTTCCAAATTTTTTTGCCGGGGCAATACATGCATTTGTGGCAAATTTAGCTGCTTCGTCCGCTTTGATACCCTTTTTTCTCCAATGCAGTTTTTAAGTATTTCTTGCTTTTATTGGATAACGGGGCAATTTTTGTTATTTGATCTACGCTGGAGGTTACTTTTAATACCATAAACTTCCCAGCAAAAACAGCGTCACCAAAAAAGTAGTGAACATGTTCTTTTTGGACCCGGAAGTGGTGCAAAATTAGCACAGAAGTGATGATTTTAACATGGGCTTGTCATAGGGCGGATGTCCACCATTTCGTTGCACTGAATTTGCATCACTTCTTAAGGTGTAATGCGAATCCAGTGATTTGGATGTGAATAAAGATATTTTGTGATATTTTGACAATTAAATAATTTTTAAAATTTTTTATGATTTTCAATGCGCTTGTCTGGAACGTTTGACATAAAATATTTTCAAAAATTCGCAATTTTTTCAGAAAGGATTTAGCATTTTTATTTATTTATTTATTTATTTTCTCTTGGCGAATCCAAGCCGCAAAGCCATATACGGATTCCAAAACTACACAAACATAGCAATAATAACAAATTATAAAATTTTTTCGGCAAAATTTAAATAATTTGCACCATTTTATTAATTTTTAATTTGTTTTTAACCCATTTGAAATAATAAAATTTTCAATTTCCCATTAAAAATATGAAAAAAGCGAGTTATAAAAAAATGACTCAAATGAACTTCCTGTGCAGTTAAAATAAAAAAACATCTTTGGAAGGAAATTTTTGGAAGTGCTTTTAAAGTTGTGCCTTAAGAAGAACTTCCAAATTTTTTTGCTGGGTTAGTCTGTAAGGATTGTAATGCAAAACCAATGACTGAAAAAAAAAATTAAACACATAAAATTCTTGTGCAGGGGGTGGGCTCATGCAATGTAGATGCACATATCTTGATAAACTTAGTCTGTAACGATTGTATTGCAAATCCACAGATTGAAATAATAAAGTTAATTTAAGTTGAAGTCCAGTATATGCGTATTGGCGTTAACAACTTTACCATCAATATATTTTGTGACCTTTCTGCATCCAACAACACCTTCGTGTTTCAACAGTGATGCCAACTCCGGAAGGGCAAAAAGCACAAAAATATATTATAAATTCTAACATACCAGTTCCCACCACTAAAACTACTCCAGTCAGCCGAAATTCAATATGCTACTACTAAAAAATGCTTCCAAAGATGTATTATAGAACTTTTGGGTATTGATTTCATTTGACGCATTTTTACGAAATTATGAACGCCTATCCGAGTGTACATCTTTATACACACACACACATCTTTATAATTGTTGATGCTTATTTTACACTCATTCCAGTAGGACGCAGTGGACGCCCGAAAGAGGTGGTTACCGACGAAAACACCAAAAAAATCCACAAAATGATTTTGAATGACCGTAAAATGAAGTTGATCGATATATCGGAGGCCTTAAAGATATCAAAGGAACGTGTTGGTCATATCATTGATCAATATGCGGAAGCTCTGTGCAAAATGGGTGCCGCGCGAGCTCACATTTGACCAAAAACAACAACGTGTTGATGATTCTGAGCGGTGTTTGCAGCTGTTAACTCGTAATAGACCCCGAGTTTTTCCGTCGATATGTGACAATGGATGAAACATGGCTCCATCACTACACTCCTGAGTCCAATCGATAGTCGGCTAAGTGGACAGCGACCGGTCAACCGTCTCCGAAGCGTGGAAAGACTCAAAAGTCCGCTGGCAAAGTAATGGCCTCTGTTGTTTGGGATGCGCATGGAATAATTTTTATCGATTATATTGAGAAGGGAAAAACCATCAACAGTGACTATTATATGGCGTTATAGGAGCGTTTGAAGGTCGAAATCGCGGCAAAACGGCCCCATATGAAGAAGAAAAAAAGTGTTGTTCCACCAAGACAACGCACCGTGCCACAAGTATTGAGAACGATGGCAAAAATTCATTCATTGGGCTTCGAATTTCTTCCCCGCCAACCTTATTCCAGATCTGGCCCCCAACGACTTTTTCTTGTTCTCAGACCTCAAAAGTATGCTCGCAGGGAAAAAATTTGGCTGCAATGAAAAGGTGATCGCCGAAACTGAGGCCTATTTTGAGGCAAAACCGAAGGAGTACTACCAAAATGGTATCAAAAAATTGGAAGGTCCTTATAATGTTGTATCGCTCTTAAAGGAAACTATGTTGAATAATAAAAATGAATTTAGACAAAAAAAATGTGTTTTTCTTTGTTAGACCGGGGACTTATCAGCCAACCTGTTATGAGTGTTTTTGTGAATTTAATACTAAGGGGTTTAATGCCATCTCTATCAAGTTCAGAAATTGTGTACTCGTTGCTAAACTTTTAAAAGGAATAACAATATTGATTAAAACAGGATCAACACCACCTTCATAACTTCCATACCCGTGTAAAAATTGAGAGATCTAATCATGTCTAATAATATCAAAGTATATATAATTATATCTGCTCAGATATGGTTGCAGATATAAAAAGATCTACGGAGATATGTTATGTATAGTGTTATATATGATTAGATACGATTCAAGATCTCATTATATATATTGTTATATCTATTTATATCAGTCATATCTGGTAAGATCTAATTGTATATCTTCATATATGACATCATATCTAATTATATATACTATATATAGCTCCATATCTAATTATATATATATCGCATTAAATCATGAACCCGTTCTGTAACACGGATAAACAAATATTTGTATATGTTTGTGTTTATAAATAATGTGTTTGTTACGAGAATATTAACGTGATATACTTACGTCACGTATGTTTGGTCGCACATCAAAACAAGTGGTGAACATAATCAAACAATCTTTATATGTTGTGACAGTTTCAAGAAACCCTTTTAAATATCACTTTGAAGTGTCTTCATAAAATGCTTAACTTTCAGACACAACCGTTTTTATACCCTCCACCATAGGATGGGGGGTATATTAACTTTGTCATTCCGTTTGTAACACATCGAAATATTGCTCTAAGACCCCATAAAGTATATATATTCTGGGTCGTGGTGAAATTCTGAGTCGATCTGAGCATGTCCGTCCGTCTGTTGAAATCACGCTAACTTTCGAACGAAACAAGCTATCGACTTGAAACTTGGCACAAGTAGTTGTTATTGATGTAGGTCGGATGGTATTGCAAATGGGCCATATCGGTCCACTTTTACGTATAGCCCCCATATAAACGGACCCCCAAATTTGGCTTGCAGAGCCTATAAGGGAAGCATATTTCATCCGATCGAGCTGAAATTTGGTACATGGTGTTGGTATATGGTCTCTAACACTCATGCAAAAATTGGTCAATATCGGTCAATAATTGTATATAGCCCCCATATAAACCGATCCCCCGATTTGGCTTGTTGAGCCTCAAAGAGAAGCAAATTTCATCCGATCCGGCTGAAATTTGGCACATGGTGTTGGTATATGGTCCTTAACATCCTTGCAAAAATTGGTCCACATCGGTCCATAATTATATATAGCCCCCATATAAACCGATTCCCCAGATTTGGCTTGCGAAGCCTCAAAGAGAAGCAAATTTCATCCGATATGGCTGAAATTTGGTACATGGTATAAGTATATGGTCTCTAACAACCATGCAAAAATTAGTCCATATCGGTCTATAATTATATATAGCCCCCATATAAACCGATCCCCAGATTTGGCTTGCGGAGCCTCAAAGAGAAGCATATTTCACCCGATCTTGCTGAAATTTGGTACATGGTGTTGGTATATGGTCTCTAACAACCATGCAAAAATTGGTCCACATCGGTCCATAGTTATATATAGCCCCCATATAAACCGTTCTCCAGATTTGACCTCCGGAGCGTCTTGGAAGAGCAAAATTCATCCAATCCAAATCAAATTTGGAACGTCGTGTTAGTATATGGCCGCTAACACCCATTCAAAATTGGTCCTTATCGGTCTATAGTTATATATAGCCGATCTCCAATCACACAAAAATTGGTCCATATCGGTTCATAATCATGGTTGCCACTCGAGCCAAAAATAATCTACCAAAATTTTATTTCTATACAAAGTTTTGCCAAAATTTTATTTCTATAGAAAAATTTTTCAAAATTTTATTTCTATAGAAAATTTTGTTAAAATTTTATTTCTGTAGAAAATTTTGTCAAAATTTTATTTCTAAAGAAGGGTGGTGGAGGGTACATAAGCTTCGGCCTGGCCGAACTTACGGCCGTATATACTTGTTTTGTTTTCAAAAATGTCACCCCCTAACTATCACCATTAGCAACGCCTGTTGTTATTAAATTTGAACAAAAAAAAATATATCAAATATTTGATAATTCGAGTTTGATATTTTTATTTCATATAAAACTCGAATGTCTTCTCATTTTTTGGGGAAATAAAAGAGTAAGAGAAGCTGTGATAGGGTAAGTTTATTGTTTTGTTGCTATTTTTATATATTGAATATTTTCTCTTTTTTAGGAGGATGAAGTTGTGGTAGTCCAGGAAAAGATTAAAAGGAGACAGTGAAACAACGTAAAGATTTGTGACCAGGCCATATCCGAAGTTGCGATAGAAGGAAGTATTATCCAATATCAAAAAGAATAAAAATTTGGAGATGATTTGCATTGTGAACCGGATACATTCCCGTGCAATTATTCATAGTATGGTATTTGGGGCTTCGCACAAACCATTCAATATAGGGTTGGTTTAAATTATTGGGTACGAGATGCAAATTTTGGTAAGTATATGTATTATTTGCAAATATATCTTTAAATAAACTGATAAACTGAAACTGATAATTCTTCTGTATATTTTATATTTTTCAGAGTTTTCATTCCGAGCAGTCAAATGAAGGAATTGCGAGACTCATTTAAAGAACTGTTTGCAGAGAGCAATGTACTAATGCCTTGGGAAATTTAAATGCCAGAGCCCTTGGTGGCTATGTATATATATTTTGTTTTTGTTGTTGTTTTTTTTTATTTTTTAATTCTTAGACTTTTATACCTAGACATATATAACGTACATATGTTTGATCCAACTTATAATATTAAATACTTTTCATTATAAAACCATAAAATAAATCTTTTTTATTAATTACTGTAATTTCACTAATTTTGGAAATTTGTAGATAAAATTATATATAATTAGATATATTAACATCTAATTATATCAAATTAGATATAGTTAGATGTGGGCCAAATTTGAGATCTGGTCAGATCTAATTCCTTTAGAATTAGATCTGATCAGATATTACCATTTTTCGGATCTGTCCAGATCTGCCTACATATACTACCATATCTAATCAGATATGGCAGGAGATCTAATAATATCTGGCTAGATCCACCAATTTTTACACGGGTACTGTAATTATAAGATTACCCGTGTAAAAATTGGAGGATCCAATCCTATCTAATAATATCAAATTGGATCTAATTGGATCTGTTCAGATATTGGTTCAGACATAATTAGATATGCACAGATATGCTATATATGGTGCTAGATCTGGTTAGATATAATTGCAGATCTCATCATATATAGTATAATATCTAATTATATCTGGCATATCTAATAATATATGCTTGGATAGGACCATATATAGCAGTATATCTAATAAGATATGGTACATATAACATCATATCTGACTATATATGGGGTTAAATACGGTCCAAAATATAATAAAAAACAAGTAAGGAAAGTCTAAAGTCGGGCGGAGCCGACTATATTATACCCTGCACCACTTTGTAGATCTAAATTTTCGATACCATATCACATCCGTCAAATAAGTTGGGGGCTATATATAAAGGTTTGTCCCAAATACATACATTTAAATATCACTCGATCTGAACAGAATTTGATAGACTTCTACAAAATCTATAGACTCAAAATTTAAGTCGGCTAATGCACTAGGGTGGAACACAATTTTAGTAACAAAATATGGGAAACATTTAAATCTGAAGCAATTTTAAGGAAACTTCGAAAAAGTTTATTTATGATTTTCGCTCGATATACATGTATTAGAAGTTTAGGAAAATTAGAGTAATTTTTACAACTTTTCGACTAAGCAGTGGCGATTTTACAAGGAAAATGTTGGTATTTTGACCATTTTTGTCGAAATCAGAAAAACATATATATGGGAGCTATATCTAAATCTGAACCGATTTCAACCAAATTTGGCACGCATAGCAACAATGCTTATTCTACTCCCTGTACAAAATTTCAACTAAATCGGAGTTAAAAATTGGCCTCTGTGGTCATATGAGTGTAAATCGGGCGAAAGATATATATGGGAGCTATATCTAAATCTGAACCGATTTCAACCAAATTTGACACGCATAGCAATAATGCTAATTCTACTCCCTGTGCAAAATTTCAACTAAATCGGAGTTAAAAATTGGCCTCTGTGGTCATATGAGTGTAAATCGGGCGAAAGCTATATATGGGAGATATATCTAAATCTGAACCGATTTCAACCAAATTTGGCACGCATAGCTACAATGCTAATTCTACTCCCTGTGCAAAATTTCAACTAAATCGGAGCAAAAAAATTGGCCTCTATGGTCAAATGAGTGTAAATCGGCCGAAAGCTATATATGGGAGCTATATCTAAATATGAACCGATTTCAACCAAATTTGGTACGCATAGCTACAATGCTAATTCTACTCCCTGTGCAAAATTTCAACCAAATTGGGGTAAAACTCTGGCTTCTGGGACCGTATTAGTCCATATCGGGCGAAAGATATATATGGGAGCTATATCTCAATCTGAACCGATTTCAATAAAATTTGGCACACTTGACTACAGTACTAATTGTTCTTCTTGTGCAAAATTTTAAGCAAATTAGGTTAAAACTCTGGCTTCTGGGGCCATATAAGTCCATATCGGGCGAAATATATATATGGGAGCTATATCTAAATCTGAACCGATTTCTTCATCACCGATTTCAAAATCTAGGGATCTATTCTGAGCCAAAACACATACTTGTGCCAATTTTGAAGTCGATTGGACTAAAACTGCGACCTAGACTTTGATTACAAAAATGTGTTCACGGACAGACGGACTTCGCTATATCGACTCAAGAGCCCACCCTGAGCATTTTTGCCAAAGACACCATGTGTCTATCTCGTCTCCTTCTGGGTGTTGCAAACATATGCACTAACTTATAATACCCTGTTCCACAGTGTGGAGCAGGGTATAAAATTCATGAACAAGTTAAAAAGATTTTTGAAATACACGTCTAAACCTCAATGTCATTATGTCAAATGTCAACGCCGCCAGGGGCATCACTTCTAAAAAAATTTAACGCAAGAAAGAAAATTAAGAAATTTAATATAATTGTTTTAAATGTGTTCCTTTGATAAAGTGTATATCGTTCCCTTTATTGCGGAGATTATGTAGGTAAGTAGATTGTATTTGTTATTTCCTTAGTAGTCATTTTCATATTGTTTTACTATTTTCTAGATTTGGAAAAAAAGGAAACCTCAGTGGTGTACTGGTTAACATGCCCGCCTTGCATTCAAAAGGTCACGGGTTCAATCCCAGTTCCGACCAACACCAAAAATTATTTCGGCGTTGGATTATCTCCTCGTAGTAATGTTGGTGACATTTCTGCTTCAAAGATTCTCTAAGTTGTTTCAGCGCAACGTGAAATGCCGATAGGACTCGATTATAACATGGAGGTCCCATGTTATTGAGCTAATTATTGAATCGAGCAACAATCAGTGATAAGTGAGATGTTGATCACTGTGATGTCATGATGGTCTGAATAGTATGTATGAGCCTATAATAACAGCCTATCGCTATACCTAACCTAATCCCGAATACACTTTAAATGTGAGTATTAAAAGCAACATGAAATTATATGGCAATTTTTATTGCAACTTAAAGAAGAATTATCCAAAACAATATATATATATATTATATATTCCCATATTTGTTTATTCCTATATTTGTTTAATAATTGTTTTTTTTACTTAATTTCATTGCAGATTGCCTTAACGCTGTAATACTTTAGTCGCGTGTCTAAGTCCAAAGCAGAAGAAACAAACGAAAAACCCCTTGGACAACACTCTAACTCAACTGTCAATACTCTTAAATAGCTTTGATGGATCAATTTAAATTAAACATATTTATTATGCACATACTTTTTGTATGTATTATTAAATAAAACAATTGATCTCATTTTATATACAAATTATGGGCTTTTATGTGTTGAAAGATCTCGAAAGATACAATTGTATCAAATAATATACAATTATATCAAATTAGATCTGATTAAATGTGTCTCATTTTTGAGATCTGATCAGATCCAAATTCATAGTATTTAGATCTGACTAGATATAACCATTTTTCGGATCTGCTCAGATCTGACCATATCTTGGCTCAGATCTAACCATATCAAATCAGATCCCCCAATTTTTACACGGGTATTAATATCTTGTTGTATGTGAAACTCGAAAATTCAATAAATTTAATTCAATTCAACTATTACTTCACTTGTTCTTTCAATCATGTCTCTAGCAAACACAACAGCTTTTACTATATTAAGGTAAGTACTATGATCGCTTTTCGCGTTGAAAATTTCGTGGTTACTTTATTAAAACAGTTCAATACAAAGCAGATAAATTGACTCAATTGATGCACAGTTTCTTGTTCCTCTAGATTTCCACAGGACTTTGCAGGAATAAGTTTGTTTTCATTTATAATTTTGATTATTTTAGAAAAAGTAATCGCGAAAGAATAAGCAAGTTACGTTCGCGCAAGAAACTTACTTCTTGTGGACTTCCAGAGCTTTAGAAACCAGAATTATGTTGTAGCTGCAAATTGGTTTGTTGTTGTCTTTGTTCTTTAATACGATATACTATGGTTGTTGAGTAAACGCTTTTTTATATTAATGTTGGGGAAATCATGGTTGTTATTACGGTAATACGATTATTTTTTCACTTATGAGAACGATCGTTTCCGTGAATCTCGTAGTAGTTTCCTCCAGAGAAGGATACCATGGTAGAAGAAAGAAAGAAAAAATAGAAAAAATACGGGAGAAACGGTTAAGAGAGAATTTAGAACTTAACCTTTAACTGTCTACGTGGTGGTAAAATTTACCACCTCACACACATGTTCAGTTCAAAAAAGTCTATAAAACAACACAAAAACAATAAAGGAACAGTCCCTTTACCATAAAAAGATATTTTACCAACTTATTGTAACATAAAATCCAGTAAAACGTAAACTTACAAGAGAGTAAAAATTGATTTTTTTTTCTTTGCTAAAATCAGCAGAAATGTACGCGAACGCCATCCAGTACCAATTTATCATCAGTTAATTTAAAGTTTTTAAATCAATTAAAATAATATAATATATTGCACGTAGGATTTGTTTATGACAAACTCTTGCGAATTCGTACTGGCAAAAAATTACAAGCAACCACGTGCAACTTCTCTATTTCTCAATTGTCGTATTTAATCTCTCTCTGGCTCTTTTTTGCTGGCTTTTTGGAGTAAACGAACGACTTCCAATGAAAATTTGTGATAATTATCAAAAAATATTTGGTCCTTCTTTTATTGCATACCAATTCAACCACTAGGAATTGGTATGCAATAAAAGAAGGACTGAACAAACCAGAACACCGCGTAGGTTATGTATCGTAGGTTAGGTGTCCATTGTGATACTATACGTGATTTACCAAGGAGGGCCATTGCACAATGGTGGCTCGAACGTAAGGCGAACAGCGATGAATTCCCATTTAAAATTGCTTCATATTGAAACACTTCCCTTTTGTGCGACTAAAGTCGCATGACGTCAGAAAGGTTGCAAAATGCTAGTAAAGTCGCATTACGGTAACACTGCACATGTTTACATGTATTATAAATAAGATGTGTGAAATAAAGTGAATGGTAATTCTTGAAAGTACATATCGACGCTTCATTGCAGAATACGCTAAGCCAACTCAGCGCGTTTTGACGGAGTGCGTTTTTGGTATTCGGATTGATGTGACTTGGATCCTGTCAAAAGCTCGGATTTATCGGACACTTCTATCATAAGTTATGGTAAAAATTGTACTTAGCCTGCGACTAAAGTTTTAAAAAATGTCCATTCCAAAAAGGGCTAAGTATAGTTAGTACTGTTTAGAACAGAACTGTAAAATATTTTTCAAAACTAAGTAAACATAGCATTCTTTAAAATGGACATTTATTTTTGCTATGATTTCTTAGTCTACTTAGCATACACATAATACATTTTTGAGTGTTGCTATGTTTACTTAGCATGTTATTCCCCGATTAAACAAAAACATTTTGCACGTGTAAGTAAACTTAGAATAGTTTAGATTGGAGAAAGTTGTCAGCATATAAAGTATAGTTATTTTTTTTTTTGTGTATTTATAGAAATTTGATACGTTTGAGTATTGATACATTTGTGAAATTGACTTTAAGAAATCTAAAGTTATTCTCCTCAAAAATCTATAGCTTAAAATTTAATTAAAATTTAACACAAATTTAGGAAATGAAAAGTTACTATGCAAATCGTTGGTAAGTAATTTACAAAAACAATGTTTACCGAAAACTTTTTCTTTTATTTCCAAAAAAAATTTTTGTTACAAAATTTTTATTTTTGCAATAGAATTTTGTTTTTTTGATACACAGTTCATTTAGTTTATATCAAGCACTGTTCTTTTCTGACTTCAAAATGACTTTAAACATTTTGAAGTTTCATAGCGATAATTATCGGTTCATGACAATAACAGCTTTGTAGCCCGGTGGACAGTCTGCGATTCGAATCTCCGTCCAGGCGATAGGTAAAATTAAAAACAAACATATACAAAATATATGTAGTAGAATCGCATTCGCGGCGTTTGACGACACAGATGTGATTGTATTGCATCTCTGGTTTAATATTATAAAAGGTAAAAGAATTATAAGTACTTGTTTATACGACTATGTGACGCCTGAAAAGATGATGAAATAAAAGAGCATTCGTTGTTGAGATACAAAGAAGATAACAACGTCAGGTGTGCACAGAACAACGCTCATACAAAATTAAATTTGGAGAAATAAATTATGGAGTCGGATCATTCTAAGAATCCGAGGGATGAAATTGCATCCCAGTTAAGATCTTTGGGAATAGAATTCCCAGAATCCGCAACACTAGGACAGCTTAGAGTGTTACTGCAAGGAGTTGTTGGAGCTGCTGCGTCGCAAGACAATGAGACATCTGCTCAAAACCAATCGTTAGAATTTGTGGTACCTAGCCATTCGCGGGCTGAAGGCGTACATTTGTCTGTTAATAATGAGAATTATGGAGAAATAGAGGAAAGATTGATACAACGCTTACGAATACTTAAGCTACAAAAGGAAATACGAGACCTGGAAACTGGAAGATGTCAAGAAAATGTTAGAAGAAATAATGTGAATTTTTCGGATATTGAGAATTCACTTCCGAGTTTCAGTGGAGATGATGAGTACAGCGTAATGAAGTGGATTGCAGACTTCGAGGCAATCACAAACATCCAAGGCTGCACCCTCGATGAAAAATTTATATTGGCTAGACGAAAGTTGATTGGTAGCGCGAACATTTATTTAAGGATGGTTTCATCTGACACGTGGGACGACCTGAAAGCCAAGTTATGTGCAGAATTTCACAAAACGCTAAGTGCTAGGGACGTATTAAAGAAATTAGAAACCAGAACGTGGGATAGAAGGAAAGCTTCCACCGTTTTGTACTGTCTATGCAGGAGATTTCGCAGAATGCATCCATCACTGAGGCTGAGCTCGTTGAATACATTGTTGAAGGTTTACGTGATAAAACTCCAGCCGTGTCAATATTTTATAATGCGACAAATATTTCTGAGATCAAGAGGCTAATACCACGTTATGAGAAAACAAGTACATACAGCAGTAAGTTCGGCCGGGCCGAATCTTAAATACCCACCACCATGAACCAAATATTAGGGTTTCCTTTGAAATTTCAGGAGGGCTTGAGGACTTGAGGACACAACCCGAAGATAAATTTAAAGATTTCACCTATGAGGACTATATCAGATTCTGGATTTATAAGAACCATTTTTGTTTGAGGTTTAGAGGAATCATTAACATCTCTTGTAAGTGTGCAAGAAAATTATAAAATAACGTCTTGATTTGAAATCTTAAATCTGTAGAAGTAAAATCTGGAAATTTTACATTGAGTTTCAAACAATTTTCATGATCAGTGCGCCTTCTACACCCTCAAGAAGTGAAGTCGGTCTATATGGAGGCATTACCAAATGGACCGATAAAAACTTAATCCGATACACGTTTTTGTGAGCCTAAAATACCAGAATATTTACAATTTCAGGCATATCAGATAAAAACTACGGTTTCTAGAAACCCAAGGAGTTAAATCGGGAGATCGTTCTTATGGGGGCTATACTAAAATATGGACCGATACGCACCATTTTCGGCACACCTCTTTGTGACCCGAAAATACCTCTAGATTTCCAATTTCAGGCAAATAGGATAAAAACTTCGGATTCTAGAAGCCCGGTCTATATGGGGGCTATACCAAAATATGGATCGATACTCACCATTTTCGGCACACCTCTTTATCGTCCTAAAATACCTCTAGATTTCCAATTTCAGACAAATTGGATAAAAACTACGGTTTCCCAAGACCCCAAATCGGGAGATCGGTCTATATGGGGGCTATCCCAAAATATGGACCGATACTCACAATTTTTGGCACACGTATTTGTGGTCCTACAATACCTCTAGATTTCCAATTTCAGGTAAATTGAATAAAAACGGCGGTTTCTATAAGCCCAAGAAGTAAAATCGGGAGATCGGTCTATATGGGGGCTATACCAAAATATGGACCGATACTCACAATTTTTGGCACACATATTTGTGGTTCTACAATACCTCTAGATTTCCAATTTCAGATAAATTGAATAAAAACTGCGGTTTCTATAAGCCCAAGAAGTAAAATCGGGAGATCGGTCTATATGGGGGCTATACCAAAATATGGACCGATACTCACAATTTTTGGCACACGTATTTGTGGTCCTACAATACCTCTAGATTTCCAATTTCAGGTAAATTGAATAAAAACTGCGTTTTCTATAAGCCCAAGAAGTAAAATCGGGAGATCGGTCTATATGGAGGCTATACCAAAATATTTACCGATACTCACAATTTTTGGCACACGTATTTGTGGTCCTACAATACCTCTAGATTTCAAATTTCAGGTAAATTGAATAAAAACTGCGGTTTCTATAAGCCCAAGAAGTAAAATCGGGAGATCGGTCTATATGGGGGCTATACCAAAACGTGGACCGATACTCACCATTTTTGGCACATCTCTTTATGGTCATAAAATACCTCCAGATTTCAAATTTCAGGCAAATTGGATAAAAATTACGATTTCTATAAGCCCAAGACCCCAAATCGGGAGGTCGGTTTATATGGGGACTATATCAAAACCTGGACCGATATAGCCCATCTTCGAACTTGACCTGCCTGCAGACAAAAGACGAGCTTGTGCAAAATTTCAGCACGATTGCTTCATTATTGAAGTCTGTAGCGTGATTACAACAGACAGACAGACAGACAGACAGACAGACAGACAGACGGACAGACGGACATCGTTATATCGTCTTAGAATTTCTCCCTGATCAAGAATATATATACTTTATATAGTCGGAAATCGATATTTCGATGCGTTACAAACGGAATGACAAACTTATTATACCCCCGTCACCATTCTATGGTGGTGGGTATAATTATAGCAGATGCAAAAGTGAATAAAGAAAATCTGGATGGCAACAAAAACGACATTCGAAAGGTACGTTGTTACAACTGCTCGGATTTCGGACACTATGCCCTAAATTGCCCGAAGGAGAAGAGACCCAGAGGATCTTGCTATATAAAGGGTGATTTGTTAAGAGCTTGATAACTTTTTTTTTTAAAAAAAAACGCATAAAATTTGCAAAATCTCATCGGTTCTTTATTTGAAACGTTAGATTGGTCCATGACATTTACTTTTTGAAGATAATTTCATTTAAATGTTGACCGCGGCTGCGTCTTAGGTGGTCCATTCGGAAAGTCCAATTTTGGGCAACTTTTTCGAGCATTTCGGCCGGAATAGCCCGAATTTCTTCGGAAATGTTGTCTTCCAAAGCTGGAATAGTTGCTGGCTTATTTCTGTAGACTTTAGACTTGACGTAGCCCCACAAAAAATAGTCTAAAGGCGTCAAATCGCATGATCTTGGTGGCCAACTTACCGGTCCATTTCTTGAGATGAATTGTTCTCCGAAGTTTTCCCTCAAAATGGCCATAGAATCGCGAGCTGTGTGGCATGTAGCGCCATCTTGTTGAAACCACATGTCAACCGAGTTCAGTTCTTCCATTTTTGGCAACAAAAAGTTTGTTAGCATCGAACGATAGCGATCGCCATTCACCGTAACGTTGCGTCCAACAGCATCTTTGAAAAAATACGGTCCAATGATTCCACCAGCGTACAAACCACACCAAACAGTGCATTTTTCGGGATGCATGGGCAGTTCTTGAACGGCTTCTGGTTGCTCTTCACTCCAAATGCGGCAATTTTGCTTATTTACGTAGCCATTCAACCAGAAATGAGCCTCATCGCTGAACAAAAAAAAATCGATAAAAAAGCGGATTTTCTGCCAACTTTTCTAGGGCCCATTCACTGAAAATTCGACGTTGTGGCAGATCGTTCGGCTTCAGTTCTTGCACGAGCTGTATTTTATACGGTTTTACACCAAGATCTTTGCGTAAAATCTTCCATGTGGTCGAATAACACAAACCCAATTGCTGCGAACGGCGACGAATCGACATTTCACGGTCTTCAGCAACATTCTCAGAAACAGACGCAATATTCTCTTCTGTACGCACTGTACGCATTCGTGTGGTTGGTTTAATGTCCAATAAAGTAAACTGAGTGCGAAACTTGGTCACAATCGCATTAATTGTTTGCTCACTTGGTCGATTATGTAGACCATAAATCGGACGTAAAGCGCGAAACACATTTCGAACCGAACACTGATTTTGGTAATAAAATTCAATGATTTGCAAGCGTTGCTCGTTAGTAAGTCTATTCATGATGAAATGTCAAAGCATACTGAGCATCTTTCTCTTTGACACCATGTCTGAAATCCCACGTGATCTGTCAAATACTAATGCATGAAAATCCTAACCTCAAAAGAATCACCCTTTATGTGGAAAGACGGATCATATTCGTGGAAGCTGTCCCCTTAGAACTGTAGGGGCTATAGATGACGTTTCAGATAAAGAATTTAATGTAGAGGTAAGAGTAAGCTTTTGTGGATTTAAGTGTGACACAAAGTTGGATATTATGTCTCTTTTGGATACTGGTAGCCCCAATAGTTTTGTGAGACGATCTTTGGTTCAGTCGGCGGTACCTCTTGCACAATTGGTTAGGGAACGAATATCGAGGTTCAGAGGTGTTGGAGGAGGAGGTCTGAGGATTTGTGGAAGAGTGCTTTCGGAGATAAAATTTAAGGGGATCATTAGAGTAATCGATTTATATATTGTACCGGATGATTGTATACCATGCGATTTTATATTGGGGAGACTTTATGAAATTATTTTGCGTTATTTTAAGTATAAGGGACGGTGCAACGTTATGTCCAAAGTGCCGTTCCATTTCTAATTTGAATTCAGATGTTTGTGAATCTAGTTTTAAGGAGGAAATATCAATAAAAGAAGATTATATCGAAGACAATGATTTATTTCGGGAAATTGAAAGGATATGTGCTATAGAACTGGGAGATGAGAGGAATGTGGATATTGATGTGAACCCGGAATTGGCAGGTGATGCGAAGGTCGACATTCTGAGAATTGTTGAGGAGAATTATTTTTCTAAGTTTCGGTCCAAGCCTCAATCGTGCGGTTACGAGGCCTCTATTTTGGTGAATTCGGCTAGTGCCCCATTCTGTTCTCCGCGACGCCTCTCGTTTTTTGAAAAAAACGGAGGTCAATAGGATAGTAGGTGATCTTTTGGAGAAGGGGGTGATTCGACCTAGTAATTCTCCTTACGCATCCCCGATTGTGTTGACTAGGAAGAAGTCTGGAGAGACTAGGATGTGTGTGGACTATAGGGCGCTTAATAAGATTATTGTAAGGGACAACTATCCTCTACCATTGATAGAGGAGTGTCTAGAGCATTTGGAGGGCAAGACATATTATACGGTTATGGATTTGAAGTCGGGGTTCTATCAGGTTCGCTTGGCTGAGGATTCGGTTAAGTATACATCATTTGTTATACCATCGGGCCAGTTCGAGTTCTTGAGATTGCCGTTTGGGTTGAGGAACGGCCTGGCTATATTTCAGCGCTTCATTGGAGTTATATTTAAGGATTTTTTAAGAGAGGAATGAGGTTGTGATATACATGGACGATATAGTAATAGCGTCGACGACACTTGACGACCACAAGGAATTGGTGGGAAGAGTTTTGACAAGACTTGCGGAGAATGGTTTGGAGTTGAAGCTTCAGAAGTGTAAGTTCGCGTATACCAGAATTGAGTATTTAGGATACACAGTTTCTAGGTGGGGTATAAGTCCATCGGAGGGTCATATAAGGGCTATAACTTCTTATCCAATTCCTGTTAATGTGAGGCAATTGAAGTCATTCCTTGGCTTATGCTCGTATTTTAGGAAATTTGTAAAGGGATTTGCTGTTATTTCACGCCCTCTTTGTAATTTGACAAAAGAGGGCGTTCCATACGTATTTTCTGAGGAATGTAAACAGTCTTTCGATGAGTTGAAGAGAATTTTAGTTTCAGGCCCAGTTTTGGTTATATATAACCCGAGAAGGGATACGGAGCTACATTGCGACGCCAGTGGGATGGGGTTCGGGGCTATATTGTTACAGAGGCAGGATGATGGGGCGTATCATCCCGTTGCCTATTTTTCTAAGAGGACTACCGATGCCGAGACACGGTATCATAGCTTCGAGCTGGTGACGCTGGCGATAATATATGCACTAAGACGATTCAGAGTTTACTTGGAGGGCATTCCATTTAAAATAGTGACGGACTGCAACTCGTTGACCCTTACCTTGGCTAAGAGGACTGTTAATAGTCGCATCGCTCGATGGGCGCTTGAGCTTGAAAATTATAATTATGTTATACGGCACAGACCGGGTGTAAGGATGGGACATGTAGATGCGTTGTCAAGGAATGAGTTTGACTGCGAGACTATCGCCACTGTCGAAATTGAGGATATTGATTTTCAACTATGCGCTTTACAGAAGAGAGATGCGGTTATAAGCGGGTTGAGGAAGAAATTAGAGGAGGAGGACTTAGAAAAGTATGCGATGGAAAATGGTGTTGTTTACAGGAAGGAGATAGGCGGTAAGCTGTTGTTGTATGTACCGAATGAGATTGAGAACGAGGTTATTAAAGGCGTTCATGAGCAGATGGGACATTTAGGCATTGATAAATGTTATTTGCGTATGAGGGAGAACTATTGGTTTCCGTCCATGAAGCAGAAGATTGGTGCTTTTATTAGGAATTGCATAAAGTGCATAATGTATGCAGCCCCCACTAGAAATACGCGAGTTTTGCATAGTATACCGAAAGATCCAAAACCTTTCCACACTATTCACTTGGATCACTTAGGACCGCTTCCCTCACTCCAGTCGAAAAGGAAGCATATCTTGGTCGTTATCGATGCTTTTACGAAGTTTGTGAGATTATATCCTGTCCTGTCCACTAGCACCAAGGAGGTAAATGCGGCATTATTGAAGTATTTTGATTATTACAGCCGTCCTGTCCGATGTATAACGGATCGTGGGAGTTGCTTCACATCTAGAGAATTTTCAGAGTTTCTGAAAGAGAGGAATGTGACACATGTGAAGGTAGCGGTGCACTCTCCCCAAGCAAATGGGCAGGTAGAGAGGGTTAATAGGACTTTGATAGGTATGTTGGCTAAGTATAGCGAACCGATATCCCATTCGGACTGGGTGAAACAATTAAGTAAGATAGAATTTGCTTTTAATAATTCTGTGAATAGATCAACCGGCACCACACCTAGCAAGGCACTTTTTGGGGTTCCACAGAAGGGCGAGATAGTGGACAAGCTGACGGAGTACTTAGAGGAGAACTTTTCAGGCCCTGGGGAGGGGCGAGACGCCATAAGGGAGCGGGCTAATGAGAATATATTGAGGACCCAGAGATACAACGAGAGTAGGATAACCAATCACTCGAGGGGTATGATCTCCTTTAAGGAGGGTGATTTTGTGGTCATTAGGAATGTGGATAACACCGTTGGGATTAATAAGAAGCTACTTCCGAAATTTAAGGGCCCCTATGTTGTGCGGAAGGTCCTGCCGAATGACCGGTATGTTATAGGCGACATAGAGGGTTGCCAGATAACCCAGATCCCATATGAGGGAGTTATAGAGGCATGTAATATTAGACTTTGGAGGTCTATGGTCCCAAAAGACACAAAGGCCTGCTCTTCCTAATAAAGGGTGATTTGTTAAGAGCTTGATAACTTTTTTTTTTTAAAAAACGCATAAAATTTGCAAAATCTCATCGGTTCTTTATTTGAAACGTTAGATTGGTCCATGACATTTACTTTTTTAAGATAATTTCATTTAAATGTTGACCGCGGCTGCGTCTTAGGTGGTCCATTCGGAAAGTCCAATTTTGGGCAACTTTTTCGAGCATTTCGGCCGGAATAGCCCGAATTTCTTCGGAAATGTTGTCTTCCAAAGCTGGAATAGTTGCTGGCTTATTTCTGTAGACTTTAGACTTGACGTAGCCCCACAAAAAATAGTCTAAAGGCGTCAAATCGCATGATCTTGGTGGCCAACTTACCGGTCCATTTCTTGAGATGAATTTTTCTCCGAAGTTTTCCCTCAAAATGGCCATAGAATCGCGAGCTGTGTGGCATGTAGCGCCATCTTGTTGAAACCACATGTCAACCAAGTTCAGTTCTTCCATTTTTGGCAACAAAAAGTTTGTTAGCATCGAACGATAGCGATCGCCACCGTAACGTTGCGTCCAACAGCATCTTTGAAAAAATACGGTCCAATGATTCCACCAGCGTACAAACCACACCAAACAGTGCATTTTTCGGGATGCATGGGCAGTTCTTGAACGGCTTCTGGTTGCTCTTCACTCCAAATGCGGTAATTTTGCTTATTTACGTAGCCATTCAACCAGAAATGAGCCTCATCGCTGAACAAAATTTGTCGATAAAAAAGCGGATTTTCTGCCAACTTTTCTAGGGCCCATTCACTGAAAATTCGACGTTGTGGCAGATCGTTCGGCTTCAGTTCTTGCACGAGCTGTATTTTCTACGGTTTTACACCAAGATCTTTGCGTAAAATCTTCCATGTGGTCGAATAACACAAACCCAATTGCTGCGAACGGCGACGAATCGACATTTCACGGTCTTCAGCAACACTCTCAGAAACAGACGCAATATTCTCTTCTGTACGCACTGTACGCATTCGTGTGGTTGGTTTAATGTCCAATAAAGTAAACTGAGTGCGAAACTTGGTCACAATCGCATTAATTGTTTGCTCACTTGGTCGATTATGTAGACCATAAATCGGACGTAAAGCGCGAAACACATTTCGAACCGAACACTGATTTTGGTAATAAAATTCAATGATTTGCAAGCGTTGCTCGTTAGTAAGTCTATTCATGATGAAATGTCAAAGCATACTGAGCATCTTTCTCTTTGACACCATGTCTGAAATCCCACGTGATCTGTCAAATACTAATGCATGAAAATCCTAACCTCAAAAGAATCACCCTTTAAATAGTTGTGATCGGGTCGATCACTCTCGTCAGGTTGGCCGAGCTGTAGTAGAATCGCATTCGCGGCGTTTGACGACACAAATGTGTTTTATTGGCGCAAACCCCTGATCGATTGTATTGCATCTCTGGTTTAATATTATAAAAGGTAAAAGAATTATAAGTACTTGTTTATACGACTATGTGACGCCTGAAAAGATGATGAAATAAAAGAGCATTCGTTGTTGAGATACAAAGAAGATAACATATAATAATTTTTTCTACATTGTTTGTGTTACAGAAAAACAGCTTTGTAGCCCTGTGGATAGTCCGCGGTTCGATTCTCCGTCCAGGCGATAGGTAAAATTAAAAAAATATATATATAAAATATAATAATTTTTTCTACATTGTTTGTATTACAGAAAAAGGTAGTAAGAACTAAAATACCTCGTGGAAATGAGAAAGATTTGAGGGAAGACTAGGCAATAGGAATCATAAAAAGTATATACTTTTCTTCCATACAAATTTCCTTACAGCGAAAAGCAAATGGGAAATGATGTTTGTTTGTCTACAAATTCGTTTGGGAGAAAATAATTATTTTTTTGTGTATATTTAAAAGATTACATCCAAATATTTATATACAACCCGATATGGACGAATTTGTTTGAACTGTGTCGCCTGGAAATATTAATCTTTGTTTTACATTCTTTTATTTTCATTAAATACAATGTGTTGTAATCAACAAATGTAATAATGATACAAAAAAACTTTTTTATAGAAAAAATATTTATGTAAAAGAGGTACGCAAAGTACGCAAAAAAATTTCACCTCACCAATTAAAGGTTATAAAGGACTGGTGTAGTATGCAAGCAAATATAAGAAAAAACGAGTATAAAGAACACAACTGGTTTGTTTCAATGAGACCTTGTTGTCGAGTGATTTATTAAATATATACCAGCATGATTTATTCTAAATATATTCTTATATTTCCAGTCGCTCGTAGACTACCGTCACGCTCAGAAGTGTTTTCGTTGCACATCGTTTTTTGCATTTCTTTATATCTGCCTATTTCTCACATGTTCAACATAGCAATCTAGATTTTTTTCTCGTTATCTTTTTGAATATTTTCTTTTTTGGCGTCGTTTTTTGAAGTTTTTAAGTGGGCTTAAACTGCCCAAAGATGGACGGTCCGCTTCCTAGTAATCACAATCGGTTTATACCTCTCGCAACGCTAGAAAATAAAACTCCCATTCATAAGCGTAGATTTGTCGAGGACTACACCGAGATATTGGAACATGAACAAAATGACAATGACATTCCCAGATACGTTGTAATCGCAGCTAAAGGAAGAGCAACAAGACAATGAATCCAACTACAAACCTATTGGATCTTACAATGTTTTCCCAAGTTGAAAAAGGTCTAGACTTCATATTCAAAGAGTACTCAGATGTCGTAGAACTTAGGTCTGGTGATATTCTCCTAAAAGCTAACAATCTTAAAGCTGCCGAGAAATTCATTAAAGCTTCGTTTGTAGACACAATACCACAAATCTTTACAAGGTATGGTTTACTCCAGGAAAATCATAAATCACACGGAAGAGGAGCTTTTGGGAGGTTTGAAGAAACAGAAAGTCATCGAAGTCAAGAAAATCATGCGTAATACCATAACACAGAAACCGGCAAACTGGAGGCTACTGGATAACAATTCTTGGCTATGAAAATGTTATGGTGAAAGAATATACTCCCAACCCAATGTGGTGCAAAACCTGTATGAGCTTGTGCGAAATGTTGAGAAATACAATTACACACCAATTGTGAAAGAAACGTAAATTGTAATGTCGACTCGTCTGACGGTAAGTGTCCTATTTTTTTCAACACACAAGTCCGTTCTTAAAATACAAAAAGAAAAGATGTTCGATGAAGCAAGCCAGGGATATTTTCAACACAAATCCAGAAATACATGCTATTAAAACGGGACCTTAAACTGCATACTCCCAAATTAGTAAGGAAAATAAATGTAAAGAAAGAAACCATCAAAAACAAACACCGTATCGCCCCCACGCCTTCGTCAACAGACAACCAACCAACAACAAGCAAAGCAATTACAGTTGCAATTGTAAACAATCGCCAAACAAGAGCAATACTACCAAAAATCAAACAAAACCAACTAACGATCATCAAGAAGTAAGTAAACGAAAACATAAACGCTCCAAAGAAAAAAAATCGCTCAGCTCCGGGGAAAAAAATTCGCTCCGCTCCTTATAGAAAATTATTCTTTTTACCCACCATCACCGTGGTGCAATGGTTAGCATGCCCGCCTTGCATACACAAAGTCGTGGGTTCGATTCCTGCTTCGACCGAACACCAAAAAGTTTTTCAGCGGTGGATTATCCCACCTCAGTAAGCTGGTGACATTTCTGAGGGTTTCAAAGCTTCTCTAGGTGGATTTCACTGCAATGTGGAACGCCGTTCGAACTCGGCTATAAAAAGGAGGTCTCTTGTCATTGAGCTTAACGTGGCATCGGACAGCACTCAGTGATAAGAGAGAAGTTCACCATTGTGGTATCACAATGGACTGATTAGTCTAAGTGAGCCTGATACATC
Organism: Haematobia irritans; assembly: GCF_050003625.1. NCBI lineage: Eukaryota > Metazoa > Arthropoda > Insecta > Diptera > Muscidae > Haematobia > Haematobia irritans. The sequence continues at coordinate 49,021,330 of NC_134399.1, forward strand.
GGGCTGCCACCTAACCTATACCCACCATCATAGAATGGTGATTGGGGTATACAAAGTTTGCCATTCCATTTGTAACATATCGAAGTATCGATTTTCGACTAAAAAAAAGTATATAAATTCGGAATTATATTCCTTCATTGTTTTGATATTAGGTACTCTTTTTATTTTCTTCTTTCTTCTGAAAACGTTCCGTATCTCGACAATCTCTACTGGCATTGAATTAAATATTCTTGGCAATTGTACGCTTAGGGAATTCGTTCCGTAATTGTTTCTGGTGCTTAGTAACATTTGCAGAGGCACAGTTGTTGAGATGAAAGAAAACATATGCCGCCTTCTGAAGTTTACTGTTTAGAGTTAGAATTTGAGTATTCTACGTCATATGCTGGTCCACTATAACGCCTAGATATTTAATTGTGTCCACTACTTCGACAGTCTCTTTACAATCATCGTTATTATTTGAGGTTATGTTATTATGAAGGCATTCAGTGTTGTGAAATTTAACAGTAATGTTCGATGCTGGGAAGTCTGATATGAAGCATTTTAGTCTTCTCAGTGTTGATTATTAGACCATTGTCGTGACACCATCTGGCTAATATGTTGAGCTCTGACTGCATTATTAATTGTGCTTGTTCAAGATTTGTGTGCGCAACTAAAACAGTCGTATCATCAGCATACACAAATAATTTACTTTTTTTTAATTAATGTAATCTCGTTTGCGTTTATAAGGTATAATACGGGACCGAGTTTTGACCCTTGTGGTACACCGCAAGTTACAGGCATTTCTTGGCTAACATTTCCATCGATTTTAACTTTGACAAGTTCTAAATTGTAGGTAGTTTTTGAACCATAGCAAACACTCACCTCGAATCCCATATCTCTCAAGAGTACATATGAGTTTTGCATGAGAAAGGGTATCAAATGCTTTACTAAAGTCAATGAATAAATACAAACAGTGATTGCGTTGCTCCAGGTTTTGATTTAAATGGTTGGTAAAATGTCCTTTAATGTTCTTTCCTTTTTGGAAGCCATATTGATTTTCACTTATGATGTTGTATTTTTTAAGAAAATTGTTGAACCACAATTTCCTCCAGAACTATCTCTATCACCAGTAGTATCGAGATTGGTCGATAGTTATTATAATCTGCTTTTGTTCCTTTCTTAAATGCTGGTCGTACTAACGTTTTTTTTCAGTAATTCGGGTATTTTATATTCCTGCATGCTTCAATTTATGAACGATGAGATTATCGGTGTTAACTGCTCCGCATTATTTTTTAAATCTTTCGGCCTTATACCGTCAACTCCAGGTCCTTTATTAATATTCATTTTTTTAATATATTAAGGATTTCCATATCATCCGCTTCTTCGAAAAACATTGAATTTGTCTTTTTTTTTGTTTTTAGAAAAGACGAAATAAAAAGAAACTATCATCGCATTTGATTACACCCAGAAAAAAGTGCCTTCGAAACTAAAGGAAAAAATTTTCATCAATATAGTTTATCCATTTTATTTCCATTAAGGTACATTTTTGTGAAAAATAATAAAATTTACTCGTTTCAGTAAAAAAATCCTAAACTGTAAGCAGTTAGGAATAGTTCATTAACTAGAATAAGGCATGGAATTTTACTCATACTATTTTCTTCGCTGGGTATAAGAATTTACTACTGAAAAAGAAAATTTTATTCACCGATAACAAAGCATTCGTAAAAATAAACAAAAACCGAATTAAAACCAAGTTTCCTCAAAATTAGTAAAATTTCTTATAAAATGATAATTGCGACTTCTTTTATAATAGAAAGTTTTTCATACATACGAACAACACTTGGCATAGAAAAATATTTTAGTTCATTCGTACTAAGAAGTATGCAATCCTTTCAAAACTTAAGGAAACACACTTGTTAGAATATAGGAAATTTTCCTAAATTTCTATTGTCTACCTGTAATCGATACCTGTCATCGTAATCGATATGTATATATATATATATATATATATATATATATATATATATATATATATATATATATATATATATATATATATATATATATATATATATATATATATATATATATATATATATATATATATATATATATATATATATATATATATATATATATATATATATATATATATATATATATATATATATATATATATATTCTTTTGAGGTTAGGATTTTCATGCATTAGTATTTGACAGATCACGTGAATGGGCCCTAGAAAAGTTGGCAGAAAATCCGCCAGGAATCGAAGCAGGAATCGAACCCACGACTTTGTGTATGCAAGGCGGGCATGCTAACCATTGCACCACGGTGATGGTGGGTAAAAAGAATAATTGTCTATAATATATATATATATATATATGTATATATATATATATATATATATATATATATATATATATATATATATATATATATATATATATATATATATATATGTATGTGGTGCGTATACTTTGACGCCATTTTTTACATTTAATGTATACTTCCGCGACATTTGCATACTTTGGCACCAGGTTCCATAATTTTCGTATATGTACCGCATACTTTGGCGACATTTAGCATTTTCGGCAATTTTGAGTTTTTAATACCAATTGTTGTTTTTAGGTACATTTTTACAAGCTCTTCACTTGTATGTTAACATTTTTGCATTTCAAACAAGGATTATTGAGAAAATTACGAAATAAAACAGACAAAAATTCCACATTTCCATTTGAATGTGCATGACAGTGTTACCACATTGACAATTTTGTAGTTTGCCTGAGTTCACTGCACTGGTAATACTAAACTACTGTTGCGTACATGTGGCATTGTATCATTAAAATATTGAATACAGGGTGCTTCATAATAAATTAATTGTATTTTCAGATGGCGGTAAAATTTAATACTGGATGTATCATAATATTACGATTATTTCAATCGTTAGACGCTATTGCGCTAACTCTGTAGATGGTGCAGTGTGTTAAGGCGAATATTAATACGTGTAAAATAGAATACTCGGGTTCAAGTCATGGCGTAGAATATAATTTTAGATAAATAAAAGATTATTTTGCAATTTAAATTTATTGTAAAAATTAAAACATGTAAAATAGTGTGCATAATATGATTACTTTGAAGAAATTTACGAAAAAAAGAAATTTATTTCCCCATTTTTATACCCTCCACCATAGGATGCGGGTATATTAACACATCGAAATATTGCTCTAAGACCCCATAAAGTATATATATTCTGGGTCGTGATGAAATTCTGAGTCGATCTTAGCATGTCCGTCTGTTGAAATCACGCTAGCCCCCCCCCCCACGTATAGCCCCCATATAAACCAATCCCCAGATTTGATCTCCGGAGCCTCTAGAAGGAGCAAACATCGTCCGATCCTTTTGGAATTTGGTACTTGGTGTTAGTATATGGTCTCTAAAAACCATGCAAAAATTGGTCCATATCGGTCCATAATTATGTATAGCCCCCATATAAACCGATCCCCAGATTTGACCTTCGGAGCCCCTTGGAGGAACAGAATTCATCAGATTCGTTTGAAATTTGGTACCCCAGATTTGACCTTCGGAGCCTCTTGAAGGAGCAAAATTCATCTGATTCGTTTGAAATTTGGCACATTGTGTTAGTATAGGGTCTGTAACAACCATGCACAAATTGGTTCATATCGCTCTAAAATTATATATAGCCCCCATATAAACCGATCCTCAGATTGGACCTCCAGAATCTCTTGAAGGATCAAAATACATCCGGTCCATAATTACATATAACCCCCATATAGATCGATCCCCAGGTTTGGTACATTGTGTTAGTATATGGCCGCTAACAGCCATGCAAAAATTGGTCCTTATCGGTTTTTAGTTATATATAGCCGATGGCCAATCACACAAAAATTGGTCCATATCGATAAAAATAATCTACCAAAACTTTATTTCTATAGAAAATTTTGTCAAAATTTTATTACTATAGAAAAATTTGTAAAAATGTTATTACTATAGAAAGTTTTGTCAAAATTGTATTTCTATAGAAAATTTTGTGAAAATTGTATTTCTATAGAAAATTTTGTCAAAATTTTATTACTATGGAAAGTTTTGTCAAAATTTTATTTCGACAAAAAGTTTTGTCAAAATTTTAGTTCTATAGAAAATTTTGTCGAAATGTTATTTATATAGAAAATTTTGTCAAAATTTTATTTCTATAAATTTTTTTTTCCAAGTTTTATTTCTAAATGAAATTTTGTCCATGTTTTATTTCTATAAGAAATTCTGTCAATATTTTATTTCTATAGAAAGTTTTATCAAAATTTTATTACTATAGAAAGTTTTGTCAAAATTGTATTTCTTTTATAAATGTATATGAATTAGGGCTGTCATTCGGGATCGATTTCTAAAAATCCCGGGATTACAATTGAAGTAATAACAATCTACAGCGCCAAAAAATTGCTGTACATTAAACCAATTTTGTTTAATTAAATTTTATTAACAAAAACAAAAGAAGATAACAGTAAATTAAATTGCTTTTTAAATTGCTATCATACTTAAGAAAAACTTTGTCCAACTCAATATTGTGAAGAAAAGAAACACAACAATATTATGACAAAATTAATAAAATAAAATGCATTTTATATCGCTATCCTATCGCTATTTAATATACCTCTCGTATAATAAATTCTTACTCAAGGTGTACCATAAATGTTTTTTAACTCAATTTGTCAATTTGGATTCAAAATAAAATTCCCCGGGTGACTGCACTAATATGAATATAAGAAATTTTTTTTCGTATATGCAATAATTGGCTATAAGAAAAAAAAACGCATATAAGAAAACCAAATGCGGGATTTTCTGAGTTCCTAAGTTCTAATTTCGGCTTAAGGTTCTTTAAAAAATAATATAGTTTTGGTTAATTATAAAATTTATTTTTCCAATATTTCGACTAACATTTTATAACATCAAAAACTACAATAAATAAAATCTACAATAAATAAAATAAAATTAGAAGAAGTGGATACGTTCACGAATTTATCATTAATTCAGCGGTTTTAAACCAATTTAAACGAAATATATTGATATTTTCTAATGCACTTCTATGTGAAATTGTGCAATAAATCGCACATTGGATTTTTTGATGACTAACCAGCTGATAATAGCAAGTTTTTACTGGGAAATGTAAACGGCGGACTTCCAGTAAAAATTTGTGATAGTAATCAAAATGTATCGAGTACGCCAACAGAGCTCATATGGCTTAGATATTGTTACAGTCTCACAGAAGTAGAATTAAAATGAATACAATAGAATTAAAATGAATACACTGAAAAAATATTGACCTAATATGGAAGATTATGCAACTTAAATTTAAGGAATCGAAATTTACCCAATGTTAACATAAGGACAAAATTTTTTGAAATAATGACGTTTAATTAAATGAAAGTTTTCAATCCTTGCTTTAAAAATTTGTTTCATTAAATTTAGGACACAAATCTTGAAAATTTGCGTCTCTCTGCTGAAGTTGTAGGTCTTTGAAGTAAGGCAAATTTTCCTTAAAATAAAGAAAAAAATACCTTTATTAATATATCGCAAAAAGAGGATAACAATTCGATGAATGAGATCTGTATCCAATTTTAATTTTATTGATCCTAGATTTAAAGTCAGGGTGGTCCGTCAAAATGGTCTTTATTTTAAAGAAGCCGCATCTTTGGCTCGGAATCAATACCAAAATCCTTAAGGAAAAGTCAAAATCTTTGGATCCAAGTAAACTTTTTTTTGAGTGTACAATTAAAATAATTTTAAGTGAAATAAAGCCTTTAAGTTTGTTAAATTTCAATAAAAAATTTTACTTTTGATACAACAAAATCTTTTTTTAGCTATTTTTTCGGGCAAATCTAGCGGTTTTTGATGAAACAATTCTGTCAACGCTGGAGCTATACCTAAATCTGAACCGATTTGGATAATATTATTCAGATTTGGTTGATACCACAGAAGGTTACCTTGTGCTAAATTTTAGTACGATCGGTTGATAAATAAGAGTTTTTCAAATTTAGGGAAATCGGGCGATACATATATATGGGAGCTCTAGTTAATCTGAAACGATCTCGATGATTTTGTGCACATATTACTAGTGTTATAAAAGATTACAGTACGCCAAGTTTGAGTAAAATCGGTTTATAAATCAGGGCTTTATGGCCAAATTTCGGAAAATCGGGCGATACATACATATGAGAGCTATATCTTAATCTGAACCGATTTCGATGAAATTTTACAGACTTGAAAAGTTATAAAATATTAATTTGTGCTAAATTTGACAACGATCGGTAAGTAAAAAAGCGCAACGTGATCCCGTTTGTCGTAATCGGCGGTACATATTAGGGCTGTCACCCGGGATAAATCCCGTCCCGAAATCCCGGGATTTTCGGGACGGGATTAATCCCGAATCCCGGGATTTTTTATTTTCAATCCCGGGATTTTTCGGGATCCCGAAAAAGTAATTGCAATTTGTTAAATTTGTGACTTTTTAGCATTATTTATTAATAAATTGGAATCTTCATTCAGTGCAAACGGCCCCTAGATTTCATAACCGATATATTGAGTTAATAAACATTTATGGTACACCTTGAGTAAGAATTTATTTTACTTGAGGTTTACTATAAAAAACGCAATTTCATAAAAAATCGAAGTAAACGATACGGTCCTCCTTTGAACAATGAGCTTATGTGAAATGAAATTCCTGCCAAATAAAATAAAAAGCAATTATAAAAGGTCCGTCGACAATATAACAAGATCGCGTTTATCTAACAAAAATTTGGATACCTTGATATTTTTAAGAAGTTACTAAAACCGATGAACTACAAAAGGATTAACACAAGTGTACGAAAATATACCTAATCTACACTGAAAAAAATATTGTCGTGAGGTCAAAGATTTCATGTCTTTAAAATACGAATGCAAATTCTGCTTAGCATAGAAGACGCATTTCTCATATAAAGTTTTTTTCCTTGTCCAAAAGTCGATAAACTTTTCAATGAAGTTGTATTGTCCTTATAATTAAGTGATTTCACTTAAAAATGGGTATCGTAATATGAAAGAAAAAATGTTTGGGCTAAGGTCAACTTGACTTTAATAATTCAGAAAAAATCTTTAAATTTAATGAAATTGTCTTTAAATTTGTTGTCTTTTTGCATCTTAATTGCAAAGCAAAAAATCGTTCAAAAATAGGACATGTTTTTCAATACTTTATTTTAAAGACGTTTTTACTTGAAAAATAGCACAATTTCTTCTGGAAGTCGAGTCTGAATTTGGAAAATAAAGTTGTTGTTAACTCGTTTTTAAAGGACTTTCATAGCATATGAAGAAAAAAAGCTAAAAAAGCGAAAACTTAAAATTTGCTTCCTAGAAGCAAGTACTCAAAACCCAAATCTAAAAGAGAATTGTGTCTTAAAAGTATCCTTACTTGTATTCTCCGCTTCTTTGGCTCGGAATCAATACCAAAATCTTTAAAGTAAAGACAAAATCTTTGGAACCGGGCATGCTTTTTTTCAGTGTAATCAAAATCCTTAAAATTTTTTGCTGAGTAAGATATTGATATGAAATCGGGTTTTAATCTATTTTTGTGATGTTTTGTTTTTCTTTTGTTCAATTGTTGAGTTGGACTAATTTTCTCTTACGTTCTTTTGTTTATAAAATTGAATTAAACTAAATTGATTTAATGTACAACTATTTTAGGCGCTGTATATGGTTATTACTTAAAATATTTAAAAAATTCCGAAAATTTCGGGATCTCGAAAAAAATTTCGGGATCCCGGGATCCCGGAAAATCCCGGGATTCTATATTTTGAAATCCCGAATCCCGGGATTTATAAAAATCGATCCCGAACGACAGCTTTAGTACATATACATAGGGGGGGTATATCTAAACTTGATCCGATTTCTTCCAAATCATCATCAAATCCATTCGTTAAAATCGGTTAATAATTGCGACCGGAATCCTGCGAAAAACAAATACATGGACAGACGGACGGACACCAAGGGCTAGATCGATTCAGGAGGTGATTCTGAGTTGATCGGTATATATTTTATGGGGTCTAAAATCAATATTTTTGGTAGATACAAATCCAAAAACAATCTTTCGATAATCTATCTAATATAAATTTCGCCAAGAATTGAAACTGCGTTCTGTAATTTTTATACCTTGAAGCACATTGTGGTATAATAACTTTGATCTTTCCTATCAGAGATTTTGAAAATATATACCGACTCAGAATATCCTCCTGAGTCGTTTAATATAAATCTAAATTTTCTTTCATGGTGGGTTTACTTTTTTCTGGGTGTAGTTTTCAGTAACAATCATCGAGTAAGATCGTGTAAGACAATTAGATAGCCCTTTGCTCAAAATGGGAGAAAAGCATACAATACATACATACAATCATGTGTTCTATTTATAGAATAGTTTCAAAGGCAAAAACTAACACATATTTCCAAGAAGTTTAAATTCATCAACTACAGGGTGATTCATGCTTATTTAATTTATATTAATAGTGGGCTTCGAAATAATGCACATTAAAAGTGTGGTATGGATATACAATGAACCCACGCAATTTATATAATATTAAGGGTAATTTTTTTTTTAAATAATGAAATTTTTATTAAGAGAAAGTTTATAATCTTTGCTTCAAAAATTTTTTTCATTAAATTTAGGACACATTTTGAAAATTTGCGTCCCTTCGTTAAAGTTACATGTCTTTAAACTAAGGCAAATTTTTCCTTAAAGTAAAGAAACACATTGTTGATTTAACCCAGACAGTCATCCTTCGTCAAAATGACGACGCGTAATTTAATTTTCGATTTAAAAAGCATTTTAGTCTATTGGGAAATGGTAAATTTAAGTTATACTAATTCGACGGTTTATGAATTTTTGTTTTATACTAATTAAAACAAGTTTGATTCACTTTTTCGATCATGATGAAGATTATAGCGTCTTGAAATGAGCCACAGTCAAAATGACGAAGAATGACGTTAATGTACAAAAACAGGATAACTGTCCAGGGTTAAAGAAATCGTCCTTAAATTAACTGAAATATTGAATCTTTAGATTTAAGATAAAAACGCTTCAAATATAGGCTAAGACTTGTTTTGAGGATTTAGGATTTTTGGAATTAAGAATCATTTTTTCATCAACTTATGTATTTTGAGCTGCTGAATTCGAAAAAAAAGGTTTAAAAAAATTTTTTTTGGAACAGTTTTTCAGATATCCCGTTATTTTTAAAATTTCGCTCTTTCTTCACTTATCTCGAGTTAAAAATGTCCGATTATATCGTTGTTGGTAATAAGATGACAAATAATCGTGTGTAATTAGATCTGTGAAAAGTTAAGTGGTTCAAAAAACATCAATGCGAAAATCAAAGTTTTCAAAAAAATCGTATTTTAGAATCGACCTTTTCCGCCAGAAAAGTATAAGCCACTTAAAAAGATTTTTTTTCTCTTCGTGGTCGTATATTTTTTTAAAAATTAAAAAATTTTCATCAAGTGTATATGACATTTTTTTTGTAGTGTAATAACATGAGAATTGAACCTGCTTTCTTCAATTTGTATTCCTTAGCCCACATAGTGGTCAGGGTTTAATAATTTTGATCTGTACCGCCAGAGATATTGAAAATATATCCGATCGACTCAGAATCACCTCCTGAGTCGATCTAGTAGTTGATATCCGTCCGTCATGTTGCAGGATTCCGGCTGCAATTTTTAATCGATTTTGATTAAATTCGGTACATGGTGTTTCCTTTGCTCTATTGATTGCTATTTATTTTTTACATATATATGTATTGCCCGATTTCAACAAACGCTTATTTTCTAACCGATCGTCGCGAATTTTACCTCAAAAATACTTTTCAAGTGGTCAAAATTTCATTGAAATCGGTTCAGATTTACATATAGCTCCCTTTTTTATTAACTGATCGCAAATTTGGTAAACAGCAATCTTTTGTGCTATCAACCAAACCTTCAAAATATCGTTGATTTATACTTAGATGTAGTTCCCAAACAAATGTTTCTGCCGATTTTGCAGAATTTAGTCCTAAGAACCGTATATTTGTTCATAATAATAAAGAACTACTGGAGAAGTAGTTATAATATTATGCTTTGATGCCGTAAACGAAACGTCAACTCAAATGCTTGTAGTATGTTCGTACTACAAGCATTTGAGTTGACGTTTCGGTTAGAAGATGTTTATTGTGGCTTAGTATGTTAAGGCTTTCTGTTAAGGTGCACCAGATCCAGGTTCGACCCTCGGTGGGGTTGGAAAACTTTTTCAAATTGTAAAAATTAGACAATTTTTTTATTTCTTCATTCAAATGAACTACCAGAGTACAACTTCAACAGCAGCGCAAAATAGTACTTCCATTCTATGACAAGCTCATGTAAAATTTTAGAAGCCTTTTTGCTGGGTAGTTATGTTTGCGTACGCCCAGAAAAAATACAACGGAATTTCTTATAGCCGGTTTAATTAAATTTTAGTTCAGGAAAATCAGTTGATTTTAGTTCAATATTTATTGCCAAATGTGAGAAAATGTTTTAATTATTTTTTGCTTACTTTTAGACGTGAACTAAAAATGAGAACAAAAAAGTTTTATACAAATGATGTACACAATTTTACTAAATATGAAAATAGTTCATATTTTCATAATAATTTTCATAAGTTTAAAAAATGATTAAATTTTACTTAAGTTGGCTTCTCTAGAACATCATATAGCGCTAAAGACATATGTATTTCAAATCTTTAATTCCAATTGTTTTCCAAAATGAAACTTTATTGAACAACAGAAAAAATGTTTTATTTATATTAAATTATCTTCAATTTGGCAAACGTTGTATAATGGTGCAGTTTCTAAAATATTCTAGTTAAACTTTTCTAATATAGACCTACACTGAAAAAAAGCATGCCCGGTTCCAAAGATTTTGTCTTTACTTTAAAAATGTTGGCATTGATTCCGTGCCAAAGAAGCGGAGAATACAAATAAGGATACTTTTAAGACACAATTGTCTATTAAATTTGGGTTGTGTGTACTTGCTTCTAGGAAGCAATTTTTTTTTGTTTTTTCCTTCATATGCTATCGAAGTCCTTTAAAATCGAGTTAACGAAAACTTTATTTTCCACATTCAGACTCGACTTCCAGTAGAAATTAGGCTATGTTTCAAGTAAAAAACGTCTTTAAAATAAAGTGTTGAAAATCATGTCCTATTTTTGAACGATTTTTTGCTTTGTAGTGAAGATGCAAAAAGACAACAAATTTGAAGACAATTTCATTAATTTTAAAGAATTTTTATGAATTATTTAAGTCAAGTTGACATTAGCCCTAAAATTTTTTCTTTCATGTTATGATAGCCATTTTTAAGTCAAGTCAATTGTAAGGACAATACGACTTCATTGAAAAGTTTATCAACTTTTAGACAAGGAAAAAAACTTTATATTCGAGAAATGCTTCTTCTATGCTAAGCTAAATTTGCATTCGTATTTTAAAGACATGAAATCTTTGACCTCACGACAATATTTTTTTCAGTGTACGTTTTCTTTGATGGTTGATTTTTTTGGGTCTAGTTTTCAGTAACAATAATCGAGTAAAACCGTGTAAGACAATAAGAAAGCCCTTTGATCAAAATGGGAGAAAAGTCAGTCTAGATGAGTACTCGTGTGATTCTGTATAACACTGTGACGCAAAATTCTACTTTCAAAAATTCACTTATACCAGCCGAAAGTACTCGATGAGAGCAGAAAAGTAATTTCTGGATTTTTCTAGATTGGTTGCCGTTCGTCGTTTATGAGCCTCTAAATTTAAGTCGCCAAATTCTTTGGGCACTTTTTTGCAATTTTTGGATGGCCATATCTCCAAAAATGCTGTGAATTCGTTTTTGATGTGTTTAGCAAAGTTGTAGCTCTTGACACGGCCAACAAATATGCTGAATACATTAGTTCGGAAAATTTTCATCTTCATTCTCAAATTCGCAGAAATATTGAAAAAATGACCGAAATCACCGATTTTTTCGTTTTTCGACTACATTTCTATTCCGAACAGTTGGTTTCCGGAGCTTTCTGGAGATTCAAATTTCTTCCGATCCGGTTGAAGTTGTACATGTGCACTGAAAAAAATATTGTCGTGAGGCCAAAGATTTCATGTCCTTAAAAGACGAATGCAAATTTTGCTTTGCATGGAAGACGCATTTCTCTAATATAAAGCATTTTTTCTTGTCCAAAAGTCGATAAACTTTTCAATGAAGTCGTATTGTCCTTACAATTAAGTGATTTGATTAAAAATTGTTATCATAACATGCAAGAAAACATTTTTGGGCTAAGGTCAACTTGACAACAAAGCAAAAATTCGTTTAAAAATAGGACATGTTTTTCAACACTTTATTTTAAAGACGTTTTTACTTGAAATACAGCATAATTTCTACTGGAAGTCGAGTCTGAATTTGGAAAATAAAATTGTCGTTAACTCATTTTTAAAGGACTTTGATAGCATATGATTTCTTCATATATGCTATCAAAAAAAAAAGACAAAATTAAAATTTGTGTCTTAAAAGTATCCTTACTTGTATTCTCTGCTTCTTTGGCTCGGAATCAATACCAAAATTTTTAAAATAAAGACAAAATCTTTGGAACAGGTCATGCTTTGTTTTTGAGTGTGGTGTTACTATATGGCGTATATGGAGCAAAATTTCATCTCGGTTGAAATTGTGCACATTGTGTAAGTATATGGTCTCTAACAACCAAGCAAATATTGGTCCATGTCAGTGCATATTTATAAACATCCCCAAGATAAACCGACACCCATATTTCACATTTGGCTCTCTAATTCCGCTCAAAAATTGGTTCATATCTGTTCAACATTATTTATAGACCCCTCAACAGCGTTGCCACAAGGAAGTTTTAGTTTGGACCAACATTTTATCACAATTGGACCAAAATTCGTACCAGCGGACCATTTTTTCCAAATTAAATTATGTACACTGAAAAAAATTTTAACGTGATATTAAATTTCTTAAATTTCTTTAAAATGATGAAATGTTAATTATCAATTTTTTTCCATTGAATTTAGGACACAAATTTTGTAAATTTGCGTCCCTCCGTTAAAGTCACATGTCTTCGAACTAAGGTATATTTTCCTGAAAGTAAAGAAACACATTTTTGATTTAAAGAAATTGTCCTTAATTTAACTGAAACTTTAGATTTATGATAAAAACGATTCAAATATAGGCTAAGACTTTTTTTGGGGGTTAACATCTTTGATTTAAAGTTTTTTTTTGGATTAAGAAAACATTGTTTACTTTGAAGTATCCGTTATAATTTGGATTTTTAAACTGGCGTTTGTTTGTACGTGAGATCTGTATTCTAATTTAAATTTTATTGGTCCTAGATTTAAAGCCAGATAGGTCGCTAAAAAATTTCTTTCTTTTAAAGAAGCCGCATCTTTGGCTCGGAATCAATACCAAAATCCTTAAGGGAATGTCAAAATCTTTGGATCCAAGTAAACTTTTTTTGAGTGTAATAGTTAAAAATTTGGAAAAAAATTACTTCGATTGAAAATTTTGTTAAATTTTTATTTCTATTCAAAATTTGTATTTCTATTATGCTGTCATTCGGGATCGAGTTTTAAAAATCCCAGGATTCGGAATTTGAAAATATTGAATCCCGGGATCCTGAAATTTTCGGGATTCTTTAAATATTTTAAGTAATAACAATCTACAGCGCCATTTAACCAATTTACTTTAATTCAATTATAGTTCATCTCAACATTGTGAAGAAAATATTATGACAACAATAAATAGAAAAGCCATTTTATATCACTATCTTACTCAGCAAAACATTTTAGGGATTAGGTTGGATTAGGTGAATTTTCGTACACCTGTGGTAATCCTTTTATTCTTTGATTTAAGTAATAATATCAAGGCGTCCAAATTTTTATCAGATAAAAGCGAACTTTCCATATTTTCGACTGACCTTTTATTTACGTATTTATTCAGCTATGGTAAGCCAGATTGAAGATAAATTCATGAATACAATAAGTTTATAATTACATTAAAGTTAAAAAAAAATATTTATTAAGAAAAAATTATTAAGGATTAAAAAACTGGGTTTAATGATCAAAATAGATTTGTTTTAATAAATTGGTTTTTATATTGCTTTTTATATTATGTGGCACGAATTCCATTTCACATGAACTTATTATTCAAAGGACATTATGGATCCGTGCGCCTTCTATCCCCTTAAAGTAGTTAATTCGGGAGACCGCCGAATATCAGGATTATATCAAACCCTTTTCGATATAAACCAACTTTGAGATATCCTATTATTATATTTCAGCTCTTAAACAGTCCTAAAAATTACGTTTTCTGGAAGACCCATATGTTAAATCCGGAGGTGGTCCTTTATGGGGGCTATACCACGACATGGATCGATGCACATCACCATTCTGACCATTGGAGGGTCCAACATACCTCCAGATTTCATACAAATCGGATACAAATTGAGGTGTCTGGAAGCCAAGGAAGTCAAATCGGGGGATCGGTCCATATGTGGTCTATACTAAACCATGGACCGATATAAACCATATTTCGTCCATCTATTTATGGACATAAATACCCCTATATTTCCAATTGCATGCAATTTAGGTTTATATGGGGGCTATATCAAAACATGAACCGACATACCCCATCTTTGCCCTTGATCTCCAAGTAGACAAAAATCAAGAATATATGAACCTTACACCGAGAAAAACATGTTCGGCACCTAATTTTAACTAACAGAAAATAATCTTTGCTTTAAAACATTTTTCTTTAAATTTAGGGTAGGAAATTTTTGAATTCGCATACGCCCGCTAAGTCATATGTCTTTGAATGAGGCCACTTCAATTATATGTTGGAGCTATGTCTAAATCTGGACTGATTTCAATCAAATTTGATACATACTATCAATTGTACTCCTTGTGCAAAATTTAAATAAAATCACGACAAAAACCTACATTCTAGGGCCATATAAGTGCATATCGGGCGATATATGCACTGAAAAAATTTTGTCGTGAAGTCAAAGATTTCATGTCCTTAAAATACGAATGCAAATTTTGCTTTTTTTTGAGTGTGGGAGATACATTGAGGCGATTTCTTTCAAAATCAATAGGGTTCTATGCTGCTGAAATTTTTAGTATATTGGAATAAAAGTCGATTAAGTCGATTGGAAAAAACTTTGATCACAAAAATGTGTTTATAGGCAAACGATCTAGCCATCGACTCAGGGGCCGAACATTATTGCCACAGCCATCATATCTCTATCTCGTCTCCTTCAATATGAATAGCTTTGTTAAGATATCAAAAACGAGAAATACAATTTTGGTAGCGTTCCATGCTTTGGCAAGTCTTCCATATAGATCGATCTCCCGATTTGTTAATGCTGAAAAAAACTTGAAACCAAAGATGCACATCCTTAAAATAAATTTAAGATGAAAACTATATTTGAAGAGTTTTCATCTTAAATTTAAAAATTCAATATGTCAGTTGAGTTAAAGACGATTTCTTTAAATTAAAAATGTTTTTCTTTATTTTACGGAATACTTGCCTTACTTCAAAGATGTACAACCTCAGCAGACAGACTCAAATAATCAAGATTTTCGTCCTAAATTTAATTAAAAATTTTTTGAAACAAGGATTATAAATATTCTTTTAATTAAAATATCATTGTTTTAAAAAATAATGTCCTTAACATTGCGTAAATTTCGAGTCCTAAAATTTAAGTTGCATACTCTTCCATATTAGATGAATATTTTTTCAGTGTAGGTTCCTTTTAGCCAGATTTGGCTTCTTGACATAAAAGCCGCAAAATCTATTCCATTTGCCTGAAACTTGAGATGTAGGGTTTCAAATAGATATGCCAAATATGGTATGTATGGGTCCATATTCCGATGTAGGACCCAAATAAACCGATCTCTCGATTTGACTTCTTAAGAAAAGCTAGCAATATTTATCCGAATTGCAGCAAATTTGATGTATAGATGTATAGGTTTACATTGGTATATGTTTTTGTACTGCCCCATATAGCCAAATTTCCCGATTTGATGATATAAACGTCGCAACTTTTATGCGATTTGCCTCAATTTAGAAACCTAAAATCATTTTGTTAGTCCATAACAAGTAAGTAAAGTCTATATTATACACACCACTTTGTGGATCCATATTTTCGATACCATCTCAAATCCTTAGTTGCGTTATATACCCAATGGTATATGCTCCCAATTGGAAATTTTTTAAACCTACAGACATTTTTATGCAATTTCGAAAAACTTAATTTACGATTTATTAATCGAAAGATATGTATTAGAGGTATAGGAAAAGTTGATTTTTACTCATTTTTACATTTTCAGTGCCGATTTTATAAGGAAATGGGGGTATTTTAACCTATATTAACCCAACTCGGAAAAACAATAATATGGGAGCTATATCTAAATCTCAAACGATTTCAATCAAATGTAGCACCCTAGAGTATAATGCTAATTGTACTCCTTGTGCAAAATTTAAAGTAAAACTCTAGCTTATATATAAATATGTTAAGTCCATATCGGGTGAAAGATATATATGGGAGCTATATTTAAATCTGAACCGATCAATAGTGTCCTATTCTGATCCAAAACAGAAACTTGTGTCAGTCGATTAGAATAAAATTGCGACCTGGACTTTTATTACAAAAATGTGTTCACAGACAGACGCACGGACAGAGGGACATCGACTCAGGGACCGATACCCCATGTGTCTATCTCGCCAACATTTAGTTGTTACAAACATATGCACTACACTTCTATCAAAAGTTATGATTAATATTGTACTTAGCCTATGACTAAAGTTTTAAAAAATATTCAATGTAAAACGGTCAAAAGGCTTTGTTCGGTTAAAGTGGTCTAAGTAATTTTTAGCCATGTTCTATTATCATTATTTTGAGATCCTAAATACTAAAAAAACTATATTAAATATGATTTTAAGACCGAAAACAAGGGTATTTCTATCTTATACGGGGTTTGAGAAATTTCAAAAACAAAACTTTGAACTTGTTTCCTGTAAAATTCACTTTTTAGACTTAGCGTACTTTGAATGAAGCAGTCGATATATCAGTCTATACATGGACGAAAAAGACTGTCTGAGTGTAAAAATTATATGTTTCTAACTCAAATTTGTTAACACAATATTTTTAAGTGAAAACATATAATGTTAATAAACTTTCTTAACATGTTTGGGAAATATATGTTAATATGTTGGAACATATTATGTTTGGGACATAAAATGTTTGTAAATATAATACGCTTGGATTTGCATCCAATTATATTAATATTAATTTAGAAATAACCTATGAACATATATGTTTTTAGAAAGAGAGACCCAGAGAGTATGCAGCAAGTAAAATAATGGAAGAAACCAATTGGCGCATTGAAAATATATATCCACAAAGACCACTTCATTAATTTTTTACCAGTGTATGCCTGAAGTGAAACGTAATATGTTTTAACAATACAAACAATATTTTGTTTCGACCAATTCTGAAAATATATATGCTTGAAGCACATTTTGTGTTTGGAGCATTTGTTACAAAAGCGAGTTTCTTGAGCGTACGTTTGATGAGAATTTTATGATTTCCCTAGAAAAATGCTTCTTATAGATTATATTTGCAAATTTTAAATTCAGCTTCGTTAGCCATACAATTTTAACTGTACTTTTGGATGAAATATGTCTCACTATATGAAAATAAGTTATTATATGTGATCGTTGGCTGTTGGTATGATCCAAAAATGAACCAATACCAGTTTTGTAACAAAAGAAAAGTAATTTCCATCGCGTATGGAGGGGAAGAAGATTTGAGACATTTTGTATCTGCATGACCTATTTTGCACTTTATCTTCTCAATATACAAACAATTTAGAAATATTTATTAGAATTCATAATTTCAAAAAAAATTCACGCTGCACCTCCCCCGGACGGAGGATCGAACCACGTACCATCAGTTTTCAAAACGCGAGTATTATGCACTGAGCCACATAGCCAACATCCGTACTACTAACCAAATATGGCTTTGTTCACCATTCATACATAATTATGTGTATTTGTATACAAATACATACAAGCATGTGTTCTATTTATAGAATAGTTTCAAAAACAAAAGCTAACACATATTTCCAAGAAGTAGAATTAAATTCATCTAACTACAGGGTGATTCATGTTTAATTAATTTATATTAAAAAGGTGGTCTTCGAAATAATGCACATTAAAAGTTTAGTATGGACATATATTAAAGAATTAAATTACGTAGTTAAACTAACGCTAAATTTAACTTATTTTTATTGCACAAAAATATTTGTTTGTAAATAAATTGTTTATTTTTTTCAAAATTTTCTACAGCCCAATGAAATTTTCCGTTTTTGTCTCAAGTTTTATGAACTAAACTTAGGTATATAGTTCATTGACCGTACATATAAGTTCAATATGAACTAATTCAGAAGAAAATTTTCATATGATTCCCGCAAAAATAGTAAGAACGAATTACTTTATTGATAAAAGGTCATGGTTTTTGTTCGTTAATTTTAGTTCATTTTTCTTCTATGAGAGGATGTAATTTCGTGAAGTGTAGTTAAAAAGTACTCCAGGGTATTAAATTCAACCTATAGTACAGTTTACCTTTTTTCTGGGTATACTCTGTATTATACAGGTAAACTGTATATATACTATAGTATTATCGAGAATTTACGTATTCTTGTTAAATTTGGACACAAACGCACGCATCAATTGAGTAAAATTTAGTTTAGAATTAATTATTTTAAAAACCAAAATTAACTGCAGAAAGCGAACAAACAATCCGACTATTGAAATAAACTTTTCTACGCTGGTGTTTCGCAGGTGAAAATCAAAAAATTTGTTGTTACTTTTCTTTACTGTGCTAAAAAGTCGTAATGTTTACAATTGGTGTTCAAAGAGTAAAGGTTGTATTAACGAATTTGTACATCGGTTCATTGGTTTTGTATTACGAAATAAATAGAAATTGAATGTTATGTTTCGATTAGAAAATATTTATTGTTGTTTTGCACCTGTAATTTAGGTTTGGAAACACGATCTTAGTACCGACTAGGGCTTTCATTCGGGATCGATTTTTAAAAATCCCGGGATTCGGGATTTCAAAATATTGAATCCCGGGATTTTTCGAGATTTTTTTCGGGATCCCGAAATTTTCGGGATTCTTTAAATATTTTAAGTAATAACAATCTACAGCGGCAAAAAATTGTTGTACATTAAACCAATTTAGATTAATTCAATTTTTTTTATAACAAAAGAACATAAGAGTAAATTAAAAAGCAATTTTAAATTGCTATCATACTTAACGAACACATAGTCCCACTCAACATTGTGAAGAAAAGAAAAACAAAAATTTTATGACAAAAATAAATAAAAAGGCCATTTCATATCGCTATCTTACTCAGCAAACATTTTAAGGATTAAGTTAGATTAGGCGTATTTTCGTATACTCGTGATAATCCTTTTGTACTTCGATTTAAGTAAAAATAACACAGCATCCAAATTTTTGTCAGCTAATCGCGATCTTGTCATATTTTCGACGGACCTTTTATCATTGCTTTTTATTTTATGTGGCACGAATTCCATTTCACATGAACTCATTATTCAAAGTTCCTTCTCGTTTATTTCGATTTTTTATGAAATTGTGCTCTTTAGTATACCTCATGTATAATAAATTCTTACTCAAGATGTACCATAAATGTTTATTAACTCAATTTGTCGTTTGTGAAATCTAAGGGCCGTTTACACTGAGTGAAGACTCCAATGAGTGTACACAGGAAAAAATATCACAAAAATTTGTCCAATAAAAATTTAGTAGAAGTTTAAAATTTCAATTAATAAATTAATTGAAACAATTAACTTTTCAATCAAGATAGAAACATCAAGTAAATTATGCCACTGTTTGAAAATTTTTAATTTTTTAATTAAAAAGGTAATTTATACAATTAAATTAAAATAAACTGGCAAGAAAAAGTAATGGAACATTTTTTTTAATTTTTAATTCAAAATTTATTTAAAACAATGAATTTAAAAATTTCATATTTAAAAATTGAAACGTAATCTTTAGAAAAAGATCCAAAACAGTACATAGTACACCCAGAAAAAAGTGTCTTCGAAACTTAAGGACAAAATGTTCATCAATTTAGTTTAGCCATTTTATTTCCATTAAGTTAAATATTTGTGTGAAATAATAAAATTTACTTGTTTCAGTAAAAAAATCCTAAACTGAAAGCAGTTAGGAAAAGTTAATTAACTAGAATAAGGCATGGAATTTTACTAATACTGTTTTGTTCGCTGGGTATAAGAATTTACTACTGAACAAGAAAATTTTTTTCACTGATAACAAAGCATTCGTAAAAACAAAACCGAACTAAACCCTAGTTTCCTCAAATTTAGTAAAATTTCTTATAAAATGACAATTCTGACTTTCTTTATTATAGAAAGCTTATCATACATACGAATAACACTTGGCATAGAAAACTATTTTAGTTCATTCGTACTAATAAGTATTCAATCCTTTCAAAACTTAAGGAAAAACACTTGTTAGAATATAGGAAATTTTCCTATATTTCTTTTGTCTACCTGTAATCGATACCTGTCATCGATGTATCGATATGTTTGCGCGTAGGTTGTTTTTTAGTTGGAATCGCGTTGTTATGGTATACGGAGAGATTGTTAAAAAATAATGTAGTAAAATAATTTAATAACAAATAAAATATATAAAATATTTGTTATTTTAAATTAGTGAGAACATTTTTCGTTTTTTGAAAATTATTAAATAACAAACAATAAGACAATTTTCGTGATGGTGTATAAAGGAAAAAACACCAGCAGAATAACAACCCCTTCATTCGTTTTTATTTTGGAATGTTCAATTAACAGGTAATATTCAGTGACGCTATCCTTTTGTGAAAAAATTGGTTAATGATTTTTTTTATATTTGTAAGTATTGAAAGAAGGACAAACTCGTTAGGCAGCAACTTATTAAAAGTGGAAATTGGAAATAGTGGAATAATAAACTAATATTTCAAGACCAGTCGATGCTGTTGATACTTAATAAATATATTTAATATATTAATATAACATGTCTTTTATTGAAGAAAAAATCACTATATAAATAAATAAAATTGTATTTAAAAACGAAGGTAAGCAGTTCTAATGTTGAAGTAAATGGATTACCACAAATATGTAAGATTTGTCCAAATGAATGAAAAAAAGTTCAATAAAATCATTCCATATATGAATTCAATTCAGTTAAATTTTTTCATTCTGTAGTATAGTGGTACATGAATATATGAAAATGTAAACTAATATATGGAATGCGTTCTACGTAATTTATACGAAAATCACATGGTTCAAATAAATAAAAATGTCTTTGGCGCTATACGAAGTTCAACTTTCTTCACAATGAGTTCATTTTAACTTAATGAAGGGGTCACTTTTTTCTGGATGTACCACCCTATAAATAAAAAATGTAGTATAAATATATATTTGATATAATCCATTAAGAAAAATGGAGACAAGTACTTGATGTTTTCTCAATAAAAAAACTGACGTCGAAATTCATTACTTCCCATAAATCCAACATGAAATTATATGAAACTTATTAAAAGTGGAAATTGGAAATAGTGGAATAATAAACTAATATTTCAAGACCAGTCGATGCTGTTGATACTTAATAAATATATTTAATATATTAATATAACATGTCTTTTATTGAAGAAAAAATCACTATATAAATAAATAAAATTGTATTTAAAAACGAAGGTAAGCAGTTCTAATGTTGAAGTAAATGGATTACCACAAATATGTAAGATTTGTCCAAATGAATGAAAAAAAGTTCAATAAAATCATTCCATATATGAATTCAATTCAGTTAAATTTTTTCATTCTGTAGTATAGTGGTACATGAATATATGAAAATGTAAACTAATATATGGAATGCATTCTACGTAATTTATACGAAAATCACATGGTTCAAATAAATAAAAATGTCATTTTAACTTAATGAAGGGGTCACTTTTTTCTGGATGTACCACCCTATAAATAAAAAATGTAGTATAAATATATATTTGATATACTCCATTAAGAAAAATGGAGACAAGTACTTGATGTTTTCTCAATAAAAAAAACTGACGTCGAAATTCATTACTTCCCATAAATCCAACATGAAATTATATGAAATTCCCCATACATGGAATTTGTAAAATATAAAGGAACGTATGAACCGTCCTGTATAGAAAGTGGAATAAAAAGTATGAACCACCCTGTGAAAACGGTGAAAATAAAGAACGAAATGTGAACATGTGGCAACATAGCCAAGTAACGGATTGTCGCCAAAATGTACGCAAAACATACTATGTGGTTCAAAGTATGCGCTCCATATAAGAAATAGAATATATGTAAGAAAATCATGTAAATCGGACCAAAATCGGATATACATATATGATAGATATTCTTGTCAACGCATGTATGTAACAAAAACGTAGCATTTTTACTGTCGCCAAAGTATGCGTTTCACATACATATATATATATATATATATATATATATATATATATATATATATATATATATATATATATATATATATATATATATATATATATATATATATATATATATATATATATATATAAAGGGTGATTTGTTAAGAGCTTGATAACTTTTTAAAAAAAAAAAACGCATAAAATTTGCAAAATCTCATCGGTTCTTTATTTGAAACGTTAGATTGGTCCATGACATTTACTTTTTGAAGATAATTTCATTTAAATGTTGACCGCGGCTGCGTCTTAGGTGGTCCATTCGGAAAGTCCAATTTTGGGCAACTTTTTCGAGCATTTCGGCCGGAATAGCCCGAATTTCTTCGGAAATGTTGTCTTCCAAAGCTGGAATAGTTGCTGGCTTATTTCTGTAGACTTTAGACTTGACGTAGCCCCACAAAAAATAGTCTAAAGGCGTCAAATCGCATGATCTTGGTGGCCAACTTACCGGTCCATTTCTTGAGATGAATTGTTCTCCGAAGTTTTCCCTCAAAATGGCCATAGATTCGCGAGCTGTGTGGCATGTAGCGCCATCTTGTTGAAACCACATGTCAACCAAGTTCAGTTCTTCCATTTTTGGCAACAAAAAGTTTGTTAGCATCGAACGATAGCGATCGCCATTCACCGTAACGTTGCGTCCAACAGCATCTTTGAAAAAATACGGTCCAATGATTCCACCAGCGTACAAACCACACCAAACAGTGCATTTTTCGGGATGCATGGGCAGTTCTTGAACGGCTTCTGGTTGCTCTTCACTCCAAATGCGGCAATTTTGCTTATTTACGTAGCCATTCAACCAGAAATGAGCCTCATCGCTGAACAAAATTTGTCGATAAAAAAGCGGATTTTCTGCCAACTTTTCTAGGGCCCATTCACTGAAAATTCGACGTTGTGGCTCGTTAGTAAGTCTATTCATGATGAAATGTCAAAGCATACTGAGCATCTTTCTCTTTGACACCATGTCTGAAATCCCACGTGATCTGTCAAATACTAATGCATGAAAATCCTAACCTCAAAAGAATCACCCTTTATATATATATAATCATCTAAAGTTCTCACCGCTTTTTTTTTACAGGAAGGACACTACGAGTTCAACCGTATGTCTTTCGGTTTAGTCAATGCGCCTTCAGTGTTCCAGGAGATGATTATGAGAGTGGTTGAGAAAGCGAAACCGGACGTGGTGATAGCTTATCTGGACGATGTTATCATACCGAGTGAGACAGCCGAAGACGGAATAAGAATTTTGAATAAATTTTTAAAAACTTTGGAAGAATGTAATCTAACGCTTCGGTATGATAAATACAGTTTCTTGGCAAATGAACTTGATTTTCTTGGACATCAGATAAACGAAAACGGAGTTAGACCGGGTAGGTCTAAATTGTTGGCAATATAGAAGTAGCGGCAACCAAAGAACGCTACGGAGGTGCGACGATTCATGGGTTGTGCGGATTTTTCCGAAAATTTGTTAAAGACTTCCAAATAATCGCCAAACCTCTCACCCAATTAACAACTAAGATTGGAAGCAGTAATTTTATCTGGGGACCTGAGCAAGAAGAAGCATTCAGTATTTTGAAATAAAGACTTTGTGAGCAACCTGTTCTAGCAATGTACGATTTTACTGCATTACATGAGGCACACATATGCCAGCAGTGTTGGCCTGGCAGGTATTCTGTTACAGACAAAAGACGAGGGACGTTCCTGGCAAGTGGTGATGTATTTTAGCCGAGTATGTAGTGAAACGGAATCTCGAGTCCCTTGCCAGATTCCGAATATATTTGCTTGGTAAACCGTTTCGGATTATAACGGATTGTTCGGCGATTTCGTCTATAAAGGCAAAGACGCAAATAATTCCACGTATTGCAAGATGGTGGATGGCGCTTATGGAAAACGATTTTGAGTGTGTACATCGAGCGGGTAGTAGAATGGCTCATGTAGATGCCATCAGCAGAGCACCCGTTGAAGAATCTGTAGCACAAATTTCAATCGCCACCGACGATTGGTTATTGACCATGCAGCTACATGATGTGGAATTATCGAATATAATTAGAGTTTTGAATGGTGAACGTAAATCGGATCAAGAACAACAAATTCGGATCGATTATAAGCTCGAAAATCAACGGCTGTATAGAAAAAATAATGGGAAATTGTTGTTTGTTGTTCCTAAAGCGGTCAGATGGCGTGTGGTTAAATATTGTCATATGGTTCACTTTGGCATAGAGAAAACTATTCAGAGACTATTTGACCACTTTTGGTTTCCTCGTGTAAGAAAATATGTCAAAGAATACATAGCAGCCTGCGTAGAGTGTTGTTTTTATGAAGCAAAATCAGGCAAGCCAGAAGCCGAGGTGTACGTAAGCAATACGAATCCAACACCGTTCCAGACATTACATGTTGACCATCTAGGACCTTTTGTGCGTAGTAAGAAGGGGTATACGTATATTTTAGCTATCAGTGATGCGTTCACCAAATTTCTGATTGTTCGACCAGTACGGAATACGTCAACATTGCCAGTGGTAAATATATTAAATGAAATGTTTGGATATTTTGGTTTATCAGAACAAATAATCAACCGATAGAGGTACGGCTTTTACCTCTAAGCAGTTCGAAGTCTTTTGTTCCGAATATGATATTTGTCACATAAAGACTGTTGTGAGAACCCCCAGAGGAAACGGCCAAGTTGAGAGGGCTAACGGTATTATCCTGAATTACCTCCGAACTTCAGTGATAAACGCAAAAGATTGGGATAGCTATGTACTACGTATCCAGTGGACGATGAACTCCCAAAAGAGCAATATTACTGGATTTAGTCCACACGAGTTGGTGTTTAACTTCAAGCTTCGAGATGTAATACAAAATAAACCTCTAGCTGCAATAGCTGAACCTGAAGCTGATGTGCCAGTGGAACAGAATCATATTAAGGCTCAGCAGAATACACAAAAATGCCGTGAACAATGGAAAACTCGTTTTGATCAACACCACAGTAAGCCACAGCAAAATATACAAAAATGCCGTGAACAATGGAAAACTCGTTTTGATCAACACCACAGTAAGTCACAACAGTATGACGTGAATGATCTTGTAGTCATTCAAAGCGAACTTCAATCATATGTTGTGACCAAGATTCTTGGCAAGGATCGCTATTTGCTGCAGGACATAAAGGGTATGCAAGTCAGCCAAAAGCCTTTTAGTTCGGTGTATACCGCAGAGAAGTTGAAGAGATGGTGCGTGTTGCCCCCAGAAGATGAACCAGACAACGAAGGCGACATCGAGGCGATGTCTAGTCAGGTAAGGCCGAGCTGTCGTGAATAGGAACCTTTATATTTTTCTTATTGATCATTACTGTATGTATGTATATGTGCAAATCTATATTGTTCCATTATCATTGAATTCATTTTTTTGATTTTCGGTTTGTGATTTTCTTCTTAAAAGTAGTTGTCGTGTAACATTCAACCAGTTCGGTCACATACATTTCTACCTTACATTTATATAAAATTTTCCGTTTATTGATAATTATTTCGAAAGGCCTCCTCAGGACACCATTTATTTTAAAGTAGTTTCTTATTCGAAACAAAAAATAATTTTCACTTGTAGTCGAGTCTGAATTTGGAAATTTAAGTAGTCGTTCAGACGTTTTTAATGGACTTTGATAGCACCCCGTGTAAAAATTGGAGGATCCAATCTTATCTAATAATATCAAATTGGATCTAATTGGATCTGTTCAGATATTGGTTCAGACATAATTAGATATGCACAGATATGGTATATATGGTGCTATATCTGGTTAGATATAATTGCAGATCTCATCATATATAGTATAATATCTAATTATATCTGGCATATCTAATAATATATGCTTGGATAGGACCATATATAGCACTATATCTAATAAGATATGGTAGATATAACATCATATCTGACTATATCATGAACAAGTTAAAAAGATTTTTGAAATACACGTCTAAAAAAAGTAGTCGAGATGTATACACAAAGTTACAGATGGAAAAATAAATTTTGTTTATTTAACGAACTTAGATAATACATTTTAAAGTATTTGGCAGTTGTTTTTTTTTTATTCTAAACTGACTGGCTACTTTAAGTAGCAAACAATCAGTTAGTTTAGAATAACAGGCATACTGCCCAAAAGGTAGTAGTTTGCTTAAATAATAGAACTTCAAACATTAAAAAACATTTAGTAGATTTCGATTATGCAATAACATTTCTGAAGGAGTCGCCCTTTTA
The DNA here is from genome assembly GCF_050003625.1 of Haematobia irritans. Classification (NCBI taxonomy): domain Eukaryota; kingdom Metazoa; phylum Arthropoda; class Insecta; order Diptera; family Muscidae; genus Haematobia; species Haematobia irritans. Next base: position 49,048,190 of record NC_134399.1, read on the forward strand.
TATACATGTCCCACGCGGAGATAGTAAATTACATTCTAGTTAAACCATTTTTAATCGCGGGAAACGTTTCCTTCAAAAGAGCAATGGTTTCGTTGCTTGTCGTAATTGTAAAAAGCAAACGTTGCCCAGATCACCAAACAGTCGTACCTTGAGGATGGGGGCTTCTCAACAATACCTTCTTGATTTTCTAAGCAATTTTGCTTATTGACGCAGGCACCGAAGTGGAATGAGCCTCATTAGTCAAGATGATTTTAATGTTTATATAGTAAATTTAATTTAATGCGTTTTACTGTTATTCATTGCGTAAATTGTACTTGTTAAATTTCAAATAACAAAAGTTTCTTCTTTTTCATCTATCATACGTTCTAGTAAATGGGTTCTAATACATAATAAAAGTGCTTCATGTTTTTAGTGTGAACGATCCATCAGTTTTAACAACAACCTCAATGTCATTATGTCAAATGTCAACGCCGTCAGGGGCATCACTTCCAAACAAATTTAACACAAGACAAGTTGAGAAAATCAAGAAATTTTAGTATAATTGTTTTAATTGTGTTCCTTCGATAAAGTGTATATCGCTACCTTTATTGCGGAGATTATGTAGGTAAGTAGATTGTATTTGTTATTTCCTTAGTAGTCATTTTCATATTGTTTTACTATTTTCTAGATTTGGAAAAAAAAGGAAACCTCAGTGGTGTACTGGTTAACATGCCCGCCTTGCATTCAAAAGGTCACGGGTTCAATCCCAGTTCCGACCAACACCAAAAATTATTTCGGCGTTGGATTATCTCCTCGTAGTAATGTTGGTGACATTTCTGCTTCAAAGTTGTTTCAGCCAGTGATGCCAACTCCCGAAGGGTAAAAAGCACCAAAAAATATTATAAAGTGTAACATACAAGTTCCCACCACAAAAACTTCTCCAGCCTGGTGCAATTCAATGTGTTACTACTAAAAAAAAAAAACAAAACAAATAAGGAAAGTCTAAAGTCGGGCGGGGCCGACTATTATACCCTGCACCACTTTGTAGATCCACATTTTCGATACCATATCAAATCCGTCAAATATAAATGCTATAAATAAATGTTTTTGCTCCCTTATACACATATGTAAATCTGACCCCATCTGGACAAAAATTGTTAGACTTCTACAAAATCTATAGATTTAAAATTTCAGTTGGCTAAAGCCCTGGGGTGGAACACCACAGAGCATGTTTGCAATATTTATACCTAAATCCGAAACATTTAAATCTGAAACAACTTTGAGGAAACTTCGCAAAAGTGTATTTATGATTTATCGGTCGATGGATATGTATTAGAAGCATAGACAAAATAGAGTAGTTTTTACAACTTTTCGACGTAGCAGTGTCGATTTTATAAGAAAAATGTGGATATTTTGGCCATTTTTGTCCAAATCGAAAAAAATATATATGGAAGTTTTATCAAAATCTGAACCGATTACAACCAAATTTGACATGTATAGTTACTATATTGATTCCCTGTGCATCCCGTAAATCGGACTACAACTTTGACCTCTGTGGTCATATGACGAAAAATCGGGAGAAAGATATATATGGGAACTATATCTGAATCTGAGCCGACTTCAACCAACATTGGCATGCATAACTAGAACCTTAATTCTACTCCCTGTGCAAAATTTCAAGTAAATCAGAGTACAACTTTGGCTTCTGTGGTATGACCAGTGCAAATCGGGGGAAATATATATGTGGGAACTATATCTAAATCTAAACCGATTTCAAAGAAATTTAGCACACTTGACTACACTACTAATTGTACTCCTATTGCAAAATTTCAAACAAAATTTCAACTATGAACCGATTTTTTCCAAAATCAATAGAGTTCTATTCTCATCTATTCTGATTGGTCTTAAATTGTGAACCAGGCTTTGATTACAAAAATGTGTTCACAGACAGACGGACGGACGGACATGGCTATATCGACTCAGGGCCCCACCCTGATCAATATTGCCAAAGACACCATATGTCTATCTCGTCTCCTTCTGGGTGTTGCAAACATATGCACCAACTTATAATACCCTGCTCCGCAGTGTGGGGCAGGGTATAAAAAAAAACTTCCAAAGATGTATTGTAGAACTTTTCGGTATTGATTTAATTTGAAGCATTTTTACGAATTTATGAACGCATACCTACCCTAATGACATTTTTATCAAGTTCAGAAATTCTGCACTCGTCCCCAGACTTTTAAAAATAATAACAATATTGATTAAAAAAGGATCAATTCCAACTTCATAACTATAAAATTCCATGGCAGTATAGTTGAGTTTCTTAAGCTTTTGACAGCCTAATCAGAATTTTTGTATGAAAAGATGTCGTCAATTATACTCAATACTAGGGCTGTTTTCTTTTAGCACTGGATATGCTAAGCCGTTAAGGACTAAAATAAAACAGAGTACTCGTTTATCCAGGACATCTTCAAAAATATGCAACACTGTCATCGGCTGTTTAAAAACAATCACAGAAAAGAAGTTAAATCTTGCATTTTTAATGTATGAAATGCTTCAATTAGTAATAAATATTTACTGCTGCGATTATTTATGACACTGTATCACTTTTAATTTCATATTTTTCGATAAAATAGTCACAATAAATTGCTATTGTGAATCGAAGAAACGTCACTTTATTCAAATACAATCTGGCAACATCGGCGCGACTTGCACTGACGAGATGTTCTGGATAGAACACCAGTGCAACGATGTTCTGGATAGCCCATACAAATGCTGCATCCAGTGCAAAAAGAAAACAGCCCTACAATTCCGTTTTTTCCGATTTTAACGATATTAACTACGTTCTTTAGACACATAGTTTAGGGAGTTAACGTTTTTACATTTTGAAGAAATTTTTGAAAATTTCAAAACAAATTTGGAAAATTTTGGGGAAAAATTCGGAAACAAAACGTGGAGTACTTTGGCTTTTCGAGTTTTGCCAAAATTCGTACAAATAATTATGATTTTCCAAACTCCACAGCAAACGTAGAATTTTTTAAGCAGAAAACCTAAAATTAGATGATAGCTGGAGAAAAATTCATTATTCTCATTATTATTGATGGAATATTCTGTTACAAAAAATAACCTAAAATGAAATAACTCAAGTTGATTTAATACCAAAATTCTAGTACAGTATAATAAGAAACCACATATATATGTTTTGGAAAACCCGAGACTTCTTTAGTTTAAAAATATTGAATTTTTAAATAAAAATGTTACTCAATTAATAACAATATTTTAGAAAAATAGATTTTTTATACAAAATAACGAAATATTTTTGTTTAACCAGAAAATTATTTTTATGGTAATGTTAAACTGATTTATTTATATATTTATTTATTGAAATGCATAGTTGTGTACATTAATTTTCCGTTTGGTATATGAAATAAATACTTTTGTTTTGTGTTTACCCAAAAAATATGTTTAATTTTAATATTATTTATATTGCCGATTTTTAACGATTTTTAAAATGCAAGTGCCGATTATGACAATTTTTATCGAAAAAAGTGACGATTTTTCTTGAAATTTTAGTGGCAGCCCTGCTCCAAACTCACTTGTATACTACTTAAGTTTGGATCCACTCTCACCACTACTTGTAAATATTTTATTTTATCTTGTTACCTTAGTATTTAAGTTATTGACTAATGAATTAGTGGGTCAGTTCTAATTTGATCGTTCTTTGGATAGGTTTAAACCTCATAACTTAAATAAGATGACGTTTTAAACAAACACTAGGTTAGGTTAGGTTAAAGTGGCAGCCCGATTAAGATTCAGGCTCACTTAGACTATTCAGTCCATTGTGATACCACATTAACTAAAAGTACCTATTACATATGGGCACTTCTAGTTTTAACCGCTGAACCTTCTTGATTATTTTTCTTTGTTGAACCAACCAGATTGTTCCAAAAACAGTAGCAGACTGCTTAAGTTAACGTTTTCCAGATCCGCCAGTAAGCTGAAGCTATATGCTCCTAAAAGTTGCTTGCGCTTTACACAAAATGCAGGACACTCACACAAGAGGTGTTTAATTGATTCTTTTTCCTCCGCATCATGACAGCTCATACAATAGTCATTATACTTCGCGCCAATAGTTTTTGCAAAATCGCCTATCAGGCAGCGACCCGTTATAGCAGATATCAGGAGTGATATCTGACGTCTCGAGAACATTAGCATATCTAGTGTGCGGTTTAAGTTGAAATGGGGCCATATTTGCTTGGTGTCGTTACAACCCTTGCAATTCTCCCATCGAACATTTGCCATCATAACAGCCTTCTCACGCAGCATGAGCTTGCAGGTAGCTAGGGGCATACCAACAAATTCTAGTTCCCCTGGAATATGTAAGGTAGTCCCTAGCCTTGCCAACTCATCCGCTTCGCAGTTCCCCGGTATGTTCCTATGGCCAGGCACCCATATTAGGTGAATATTGTACTGCTCAGCCATCTCATTGAGAGATTTGCGGCAGTCGATGGCCGTTTTCGAGTTGAGGAACACAGAGTCCAAGGATTTTATTGCAGGTTGACTGTCTGAGTATATATTAATGCCCACATTTTTTGGAACATTACTTCTCAGCCAATTCGCCACCTCTCTTATTGCTAATATTTCAGCCTGAAAAACACTACAGTGATTAGGTAATCTTTTCGCTATTCGAAGTTCCAGATCATTAGAATATACTCCGAACCCCACTTGTCCATCCAATTTGGAGCCATCAGTGTAGAAATCTATATATTCTTTATTCCCCGGGGTCTGTGTGCACCACGCCTCACTGTTGGGGATTAGAGTCTCAAACTTTTTGTCGAAAAGTGGACTCGCCAAAGTGTAATCCACTACGTTAGGCACATCTGGCATTGTTTTGAGGACAGAACTGTGACCGTAACCTTTTTCCGACCACAGCGATAGTTCGCGCAACCGCACAGCCGTTGTTGCAGCTGACTGTTTGGCCAAAATGTCTAAAGGCAATAGATGCAGCACGACATTAAGGGAATTTGTTCCTGTCTTGCTGAATGCGCCTGAAATACACAAACACGCCATACGCTGAACTTTATCTAAACAAGTCGGTTTCTGAAGTGCCGGCCACCAGACTACAACACCATATAGCATTATAGGTCTAACCACTGCCGTGTATAGCCAATGCACAATTTTTGGTTTCAGTCCCCACTTTTTTCCTATTGCCTTTTTGCACGAGTACAAAGCTACAGTTGCCTTTCTCGCCCTTTCTTCAATATTAAGCTTAAAGTTCAGCTTCCTGTCCAAAATAACGCCAAGGTATTTTGCACATTCACCAAAGGGAATTTCAATACCCCCTAAGGAAATAGGCCTAACCGTGGGAGTTTTGCGATCGTTGCAGTACATGACTAATTCTGTCTTTGCAGGATTTACCCCAAGACCATTGTCTTTCGCCCATTTCTCAGTCATCCGGAGGGCCCTCTGAATAATATCTCTGATTGTGGATGGGAATTTTCCCCTGACTGCCAGAGCCACATCATCTGCGTATGCCACCACTTTTATCCTTTCTTTTTCTAGAGTAACCAGAAGGCTATTTATAGCAACATTCCAAAGAAGAGGTGATAGGACTCCTCCTTGGGGAGTGCCTCTGTTCACATACCTTTGTATGTTTGCTTGTCCTAGTGTGGCTGAAATACGTCTCTTCATTAGCAGTTCGTCTAACAGCCTGAGTATACATGGATCAACATTCAGAGTTGTCAGTCCATTTAATATCGAGCTCGGATGGACATTATTGAACGCCCCTTCGATGTCCAGAAACGCCACGACTGTGTATTCTTTGACAGATAGTGAGCTTTCAATAAAGCTGACTAGTTCATGTAGTGCGGTCTCAGTAGACCTGCCCTTCGAGTATGCATGCTGTCGTTTCGAGAACAAACTTGAATCGATGCTAGTTCTAAGATAAATATCTATCATCCTCTCCAGAGTCTTAAGTAGGAATGAGGATAAGCTGATTGGTCGGAAATCCTTCGCCCTCGAGTGAGAGGCTTTTCCCGCTTTAGGTATGAAAACGACTTTTGTTTCCCTCCACTTTCCTGGGATATATGATAAGTTGATACATCCTTTATATATCACCGACAACCAGGGGATAATTTTGTCAGTTACAGCTTGTAACTCCGCCGGAGTAATTCCATCAGGTCCAGGGGATTTGAATGGTCCAAAGCTATTTAGCGCCCATCTTATTCTAGTTTCCGATACAATTTCCTCGACAGGAAACGACCGCTGAGCAACTGTGGCACCGCCAGTACATGGTTCAACCGTCTGATTTCCAGGAAAATGTGTGTCCAATAGTACCTCCAGCGTCTCCTTACTGGACGTTGTCCAATTGCCCTCCGATGTTTTAATGAAACCTGGAGCGGAGTTGGTGGATGCTAGAACCTTCCGTAGTCTGGAAGCCTCGGACGTATTCTCAATACTGCTGCAGTAAGCATTCCAAGAGTTATGCTGAGCCTTTCTCAGTTCTCGCTTGTATCCTCTCAGATTCTTCTTGTAAGCGTCCCAGTCCTCAGGGGCTCTGGTGGACTTTGCCTTGTTAAAGAGCTTCCTGCAGGATTTCCTCATATTACTTAATTCCGTAGACCACCATGGTGGTCGATGTTTCCCCCTTGGCTTTCCTCTAGGGCATGCAGCTTTCAGTGAGATGTTGAAGGCCTTAGTAATCCGCTCCACTGCGTGTTCGATATCTTGCACATTTCTCATATTTGTCTCTGTTATTTCCGGTATCATCATATTGAACGATTCCCTATACCTATTCCAGTCAGCTTTCCTAACATTTGGCGGAAATATGATCTTGGTGATATGAACATCAAATTTGAAACTGATGTAGCGATGATCTGAGAAGCTGTGTTCACTTAAAACCTGCCACTCAGATATCATTTCATTTAGTTCTTGCGAGGCCAAGGTGATGTCCAAAACCTCTTGCCTGTTTTTAGTGACAAAGGTTGGGACATCTCCCTTGTTGCAAACTACCAGATTAGTACGCAAAATAAACTCTATTAGCGACTCTCCCCTTTCATTAGTATCACTACTTTCCCATATACTATGATGTGCATTCGCATCGCATCCCATAATGAGTTTCGCCTTTGTTTTCAGTGACTCCTCCACTAAGGTCTTAACGGCATATGGAGGCATCTCCCTGTCATGTCCCATGTAGACCGAAGATACCCAATATTTGCATTTGGCTATTTCTAAACTTGCAACGACAGTGTCTGTATTGCACATTGAGGGAAGCAGAAACAAATTGAGCTCGTTTTTAGCAATTATACAGGCTCGATTTACATCATTACCAGTATACTGCAATAGTTTGAACCCCGGAGTACTTAATTCACATATTTTGTTTTTGTAAACATATGGTTCTTGAATAAGAACTATATCTATGTCCCCTTTCATCAGGAGAACTTTTAAGGCAGCACATGCAGCCTTACAATGATGAAGATTTATCTGGAGGATCCGTAGGACCATCGAGATTTTCAACAACCGTCACATCAGCCGCTTCGATCGAGTCATCAAGAATGTCCTCTTCAGAGATATCGGTGACTCTCGCAATAACCATAGGTTCGACTTTGGTGAGTTCTGAGGCAATAGAAGCCTCCTCACGCATACGGTATCTATCCATGTCTTCAACTTTGGTATCTCCCTCGACTTCGCAAGAGGATCCGCTTACTTCTGATTCAGACAGAGGCTTGTCCATTTCTGAATCCTTTAGCTGATCGTTTTTATACACCTTCATTTGGATATAATGAAAGCCATAACATACACGGCCCTGGGACTTTGCCAGATGTGGCAAAGACTGAGTGTTCAATATAAACACTGCATGCCGTCTTGGTCCATCCACTTCATCCAAACGGCCAACCTTCCAATCAGCTGTTGGAAGATCTGGATTGCATCGTTTCAGTCTATTTAAAATAGATTCAGGGTCAGAAGGGTTTGCAGGTATCCAGGCATGTGCTCTAGGTCTAGCCGGTATGTCTTTCTTCTCGACTAACTCTAGAGCAGCTCCTTCCCAAACTTCACCAATTAGTATCAGAGCAGCTTTAAAACATTCTATGGACCTCTGGTCCTCAAATGCGACTAGCTTAAATCGTCCTTGATACCAACCAGCCTCTTGGTGTCGAGGATCTGGGCCGGGAAACTTTTCCAGTACCTGTGAGTAGACGACAGATAGAGCATTCTCAATTTCCCCCCATTTTTGCTTTGGAACCATACCGTCCAATGCTCCTTTATTAATGATAGCCATCACAAGGCTATCTTTAGCAACTGAGGCAAACGATCTTTGATCCCTTTTGGAGGATGGCAGCTCATCCGGCGATCGTTCCCTTTTTCCAGTCTCAAGAATTCCTTGAGCCCATTTTAAGGAATCGCTTTGTTTAGCCGACAACGTGCTTGGGTCGACTGATCCTAACTTCTTTAGGATAAACAAAGCATTTCTGCGTTCCTTGATTCTCTTTCGTGAGGGATTACCTCCTTTTGATGTCGTTACCTTAGAAAAAGTTCGACTTGTCAGTGTGTCGCCACCTGTCGACCCGTCTACAGGTCGACTAATTGGGCCTAACTCTTGGTCATTGCCCAGATTTATAACTCCAGTCGATACCCGTCCACTGGGCCCTGAAGTTAGCAACCCAGTGGATGACTTGGAATTTCGCTGCATGGTGGCTTAATATCCCACCACACTTGAAATTCGTAGTAGGTACCTATTACTATGAGTTTATCCGCTATTGAAAAAACACGTCCGTTCCGTTCGACGGTTGAATAGGAATCAAACACTAACATTAAATAGTTTCCTTTGAGAAACTAAAAACATTAGTCATGGAGATGCTATGTATTCGGATCCATGACAAAGTTTGTTTATTTCAATAGGAGAAATTTTGATGTAATTTCAATTTCTCGATTATCCTTTATTTGCTAGAAAATATATGTATGTAGTTCCACAAAAAATATTTAATATCGCACTCTCAACACCTATAAGAACTTCATCGAAACTTAATCTTAATTTGTTATAATCGATTGAGAAAGAAATGAGAAAGTGTGCAGTGATGCCAACTCCCGAAGGGCAAAAAGCACCAAAATACCACATTCCTTCAATTCTTTACTAAAAAAAAAAAACACTTCACACTTTTGTGTATTAATTTCAGGCAGTTTTAATTTTCCTCAACCTCTATTTTCTGAACCATAATGGTATATAATCTAATAGTTCTTATTGATAAGAAACTTAATTTCATGACTACATCTGGAATGGTTCAAAAGTTATTGAAAAAGCAAAAGTTTCCCTTTTTCGAATTCATATGCACCTCTATTGTAACGCCTTTCAAAACATTTTTTCGACATTAAATTTGGAAATATTAATATTTGGAGGGAGTCTATTTCTTATATCAGTTATGAGTGCTTTGTGAATTTTATATAAACGTTTAAATGACATCTTTATCACGTTCAGAAATTCGTCACTCGTCCTTTGACATTTCTAAAGAATACCCTACAATATAGTTTCTCAAGGTATTGAAAGTCTATTCTAAATTTTTGTATGAGAAGATATCGTCAATTAAATTTAATACTTTTCAAAAGCACCAAAAGCACTAAATGAAAATGCCAGAAAGCACCAAGTTGGTGCTTTTTTTGAAAAGGCACTAAAAAGGCAATTTGGTGCTTTTTGGAAATCAAAAAGCACTAAATTTGGTGCTAAAAGCACCAAATTGGCATCACTGGTTTCAGCGCAACGTGAAATGCCGATAGGACTCGATTATAACAAGGAGGTCCCATGTTATTGAGCTAAACATTGAATCGAGCAGTAGTCAGTGATAAGTGAGATGTTGATTACTGTGGTATCATTATGGTCTGAATAGTATGAATGAGCCTACAATAACAGCCTATCGCTATATCTAACCTAATCCCGAATACACTTTAAATGTGAGTATTAAAAGCAACATAAAAGTATATGGCAATTTTTATTGCAACTAATACTTGCTTACATTGTTCAATACAATTCCTATATTTGTTTAATAATTGTTTTTTACTTTAATTTCATTGCAGATTGCCTTAACGATGTAATATTTTAGTCGCGTGTCTAAGTCCAAAGCAGAAAAAACAAACTAAAAACCCCTGGACAACACTCTAACTCAACTGTCAATACCTCTTAAATAGCTTTGATGGATCAATCAATTTAAATATATTTATTATGCATATACTTTTTGTTTGTATTATTAAATAAAACAATTGATCTCATTTTATATACAAATTATAGGCTTTTATGTGTTGAAAGATCTCGAAAGATACAACTGTATCAAATAATATACAATTATATTAAATTAGATCTGATTAGATGTGTCCCATTTTTCGGATCTGCTCAGATCTGACCATATCTTGGCTCAGATTTAACCATATCAAATCAGATCCCCCAATTTTTACACGGACATGAAGAAAACACCTGGAATAATTAATAAAATTTGTTTCCTAGAATCAAGTACGCAAAACTCCAACCGTCAATGCTTTCTTCAGTGTACGATTAGATACCATTTCAATCACAGAAAATCGAATGAAAATTTCGTGATTTAGGTCTTGGGCCATGTTTTATATATTTTTGGACAATTTTAACCTCTATACTCGAATGTGCGCAAAAAGTAGAATAGTAGGATTGAGCAATATAAGAATATGGATGAAAATTCGGAAATTTATTGTATTCTCTCAAGAAGCAGAATCGGGAGATTATTCTTCATGGGGCAATGCCAATATAAACCAAATGCGTGACTGTTGTTGTCTTTAACTACCTCTAAGTTGAAAGTTTCAGTAAACTTTTTGTAATGTTGTATTTCGACTTTTGATGTTAACTAAAATTGTCGACCTTTTCAAATAGTATATTTTTTAAAATTTTAAAAAAGTTGAAAAGTCGACGTTTTGATTCCTATGAAACCGCTAAATCGTAACATTCCTTTCTGATTTACTTACCTTTTTTAATAAAAGCACTATGTACAATAATATAATACATCTTAAGGCATTTTCTTCGAAAATGGAAATTTGGTCCGCTGGAGGGAGTTTTGGTCCGATTTTGGAAAAAAAAATTGGTCCAAAATAAATTTTCGTTGTAGCAACGCTGGTCATAGTAAAGACAACAACAGTCACGCATTTGGTTTATATTGGCATTGCCCCATGAAGAATAATCTCCCGATTCTGCTTCTTGAGAGAATAGAATAAATTTCCGAATTTTCATCCATATTCTTATATTGCTCAATCTTACTATTCTACTTTTTGCGCACATTCGAGTATAGAGGTTAATATTGTCCAAAAATATATAAAACATGGCCCAAGACCTAAATCACGAAATTTTCATTCGATTTTCTGTGATTGAAATGGTATCTAATCGTACACTGTAGAAAGCATTGACGGTTGGAGTTTTGCGTACTTGATTCTAGGAAACAAATTTTATTAATTATTCCAGGTGTTTTCTTCATGTCCCGTGTAAAAATTGGGGGATCTGATTTGATATGGTTAGATCTGAGCCAAGATATGGTCAGATCTGAGCAGATCCGAAAAATGAGACACATCTAATCAGATCTAATTTAATATAATTGTATATTTTTGATACAGTTGTATCTTTCGAGATCTTTCAACACATAAAAGCCCATAATTTGTATATAAAATGAGATCAATTGTTTTATTTAATAATACAAACAAAAAGTATATGCATAATAAATATATTTAAATTGATTGATCCATCAAAGCTATTTAAGAGGTATTGACAGTTGAGTTAGAGTGTTGTCCAGGGGCTTTTAGTTTGTTTTTTCTGCTTTGACTAAAATATTACATCGTTAAGGCAATCTGCAATGAAATTAAAGTAAAAAACAATTATTAAACAAATATAGGAATTGTATTGAACAATGTAAGCAAGTATTAGTTGCAATAAAAATTGCCATATACTTTTATGTTGCTTTTAATACTCACATTTAAAGTGTATTCGGGATTAGGTTAGATATAGCGATAGGCAGTTATTGTAGGCTCATTCATACTATTCAGACCATAATGATACCACAGTAATCAACATCTCACTTATCACTGACTACTGCTCGATTCAATGTTTAGCTCAATAACATGGGACCTCCTTGTTATAATCGAGTCCTATCGGCATTTCACGTTGCGCTGAAACAACTTTGAAGCAGAAATGTCACCAACATTACTACGAGGAGATAATCCAACGCCGAAATAATTTTTGGTGTTGGTCGGAACTGGGATTGAACCCGTGACCTTTTGAATGCAAGGCGGGCATGTTAACCAGTACACCACTGAGGTTTCCTTTTTTTCCAAATCTAGAAAATAGTAAAACAATATGAAAATGACTACTAAGGAAATAACAAATACAATCTACTTACCTACATAATCTACGCAATAAAGGTAGCGATATACACTTTATCGAAGGAACACAATTAAAACAATTATACTAAAATTTCTTGATTTTCTCAACTTGTCTTGTGTTAAATTTGTTTGGAAGTGATGCCCCTGACGGCGTTGACATTTGACATAATGACATTGAGGTTGTTGTTAAAACTGATGGATCGTTCACACTAAAAACATGAAGCACTTTTATTATGTATTAGAACCCATTTACTAGAACGTATGATAGATGAAAAAGAAGAAACTTTTGTTATTTGAAATTTAACAAGTACAATTTACGCAATGAATAACAGTAAAACGCATTAAATTAAATTTACTATATAAACATTAAAATCATCTTGACTAATGAGGCTCATTCCACTTCGGTGCCTGCGTCAATAAGCAAAATTGCTTAGAAAATCAAGAAGGTATTGTTGAGAAGCCCCCATCCTCAAGGTACGACTGTTTGGTGATCTGGGCAACGTTTGCTTTTTACAATTACGACAAGCAACGAAACCATTGCTCTTTTGAAGGAAACGTTTCCCGCGATTAAAAATGGTTTAACTAGAATGTAAATTACTATCTCCGCGTGGGACATGTATATAAAAGGGCGACTCCTTCAGAAATGTTTTTTAATGTTTGAAGTTCTATTATTTAAGCAAACTACTACCTTTTGGGCAGTATGCCTGTTATTCTAAACTAACTGATTGTTTGCTACTTAAAGTAGCCAGTTAGTTTAGAATAAAAAAACAACTGCCAAATACTTTAAAATGTATTATCTAAGTTCGTTAAATAAACAAAATTTATTTTTCCATCTGTAACTTTGTGTATACATCTCGACTAGTTTTTTAGACGTGTATTTCAAAAATCTTTTTAACTTGTTCATGATATAGTCAGATATGATGTTATATCTACCATATCTTATTAGATATAGTGCTATATATGGTCCTATCCAAGCATATATTATTAGATATGCCAGATATAATTAGATATTATACTATATATGATGAGATCTGCAATTATATCTAACCAGATATAGCACCATATATACCATATCTGTGCATATCTAATTATGTCTGAACCAATATCTGAACAGATCCAATTAGATCCAATTTGATATTATTAGATAAGATTGGATCCTCCACTTTTTACGCGGGGTGCTATCAAAGTCCATTAAAAACGTCTGAACGACTACTTAAATTTCCATATTCAGACTCGACTACAAGTGAAAATTATTTTTTGTTTCGAATAAGAAACTACTTTAAAATAAATGGTGTCCTGAGGAGGCCTTTCGAAATAATTATCAATAAACGGAAAATTTTATATAAAAGTAAGGTAGAAATTTATGTGACCGAACTGGTTGAATGTTACACGACAACTACTTTTAAGAAGAAAATCACAAAACGAAAATCAAAAAAATGAATTCAATGATAATGGAACAATATAGATTTGCACATATACATACATACAGTAATGATCAATAAGAAAAATATAAAGGTTCCTATTCACGACAGCTCGGCCTTTCCTGACTAGACATCGCCTCGATGTCGCCTTCGTTGTCTGGTTCATCTTCTGGGGGCAACACGCACCATCTCTTCAACTTCTCTGCGGTATACACCGAACTAAAAGTCTTTTGGCTGACTTGCATACCCTTTATGTCCTGCAGCAAATAGCGATCCTTGCCAAGAATCTTGGTCACAACATATGGCCCTCTAAAACGTGGTTCCAACTTTCGTGATTCGCCCGTTGATTGAAGTTCGCTTTGAATGACTACAAGATCATTCACGTCATACTGTTGTGGCTTACTATGGTGTTGATCAAAACGAGTTTTCCATTGTTCACGGCATTTTTGTATATTCTGCTGTGGCTTACTGTGGTGTTGTTCAAAACGAGTTTTCCATTGTTCACGGCATTTTTGTGTATTCTGCTGAGCCTTAATATGATTCTGTTCCACTGGCACATCAGCTTCAGGTTCAGCTATTGCAGCTAGAGGTTTATTTTGTATTACATCTCGAAGCTTGAAGTTAAACACCAACTCGTGTGGACTAAATCCAGTAATATTGCTCTTTTGGGAGTTCATCGTCCACTGGATACGTAGTACATAGCTATCCCAATCTTTTGCGTTTATCACTGAAGTTCGGAGGTAATTCAGGATAATACCGTTAGCCCTCTCAACTTGGCCGTTTCCTCTGGGGGTTCTCACAACAGTCTTTATGTGACAAATATCATATTCGGAACAAAAGCCTTCGAACTGCTTAGAGGTAAAAGCCGTACCTCTATCGGTGATTATTCGTTCTGGTAAACCAAAATATCCAAACATTTCATTTAATATATTTACCACTGGCAATGTTGACGTATTCCGTACTGGTCGAACAATCAGAAATTTGGTGAACGCATCACTAATAGCTAAAATATACGTATACCCCTTCTTACTACGCACAAAAGGTCCTAGATGGTCAACATGTAATGTCTGGAACGGTGTTGGATTCGTATTGCTTACGTACATCTCGGCTTCTGGCTTACCTGATTTTGCTTTCTAAAAACAACACTCTACGCAGACTGCTATGTATTTTTTGACATATTTTCTTACACGAGGAAACCAAAAGTGGTCAAATAGTCTCTGAATAGTTTTCTCTATGCCAAAGTGACCCATATGACAATATTTAACCACACGCCAACAAACGACAATTTCCCATTACTTTTTCTATACAGCCGTTGATTTTCGAGCTTATAATCGATCCGAATTTGTTGTTCTTGATCCGATTTACGTTCACCATTCAAAACTCTAATTATATTCGATAATTCCACATCATGTAGCTGCATGGTCAATAACCAATCGTCGGTGGCGATTGAAATTTGTGCTACAGATTCTTCAACGGGTGCTCTGCTGATGGCATCTACATAAGCCATTCTACTACCCGCTCGATGTACACACTCAAAATCGTATTCCATAAGCGCCACCATCTTGCAACACGTGGATTATCTGCGTCTTTGCCTTTATAGACGAAATCGCCGAACAATCCGTTATAATCCGAAACGGTTTACCAAGCAAATATATTCGGAATCTGGCAAGGGACTCGAGATTCCGTTTCACTACACACTCGGCTAAAATACATCACCACTTGCCAGGAACGTCCCTCGTCTTTAAACAAATTTTCGGAAAAATCCGCACAACCCCATGAATCGACGCACCTCCGTAGCGTTCTTTGGTTGCCGGTACTTCTCTATTGCCAACAATTTAGACCTACCCGGTCTAACTCCGTTTTCGTTTATCTGATGTCCAAGAAAATCAAGGTCATTTGCCAAGAAACTGCATTTATTATACCGAAGAGTTAGATTACATTCTTCCAAAGTTTTTAAAAATTTATTCAAAATTCTTATTCCGTCTTCGGCTGTCTCACTCGGTACGATAACACTCTCATAATCATCTCCTGGAACACTGAAGGCGCATTGACTAAACCGAAAGGCATACGGTTGAACTCGTAGTGTCCTTCCTGTGTGATAAAAGCGGTGAGAGCTTTAGATGATTCTTCTACCTCGATCTGATGATAACCCATCTTCATATCTAAAGTCGTGAAATATTTACTACCAGTGAGTTGTGCCATAACCCTTTCCGACCTATAGCCGATCCACGTGATAGATTTTCCTAAATTTTTCAATTCTGTTATTTATGTGTACATAGAACATTTTAAATTATTAAGTTTGTTCAGTTTGATCCTGTATCCTGTTTTTTCAGGATACGTACAATTGTTGCAGTCCGGTAAATTCCGGTAAAAGTCCGGACGTAAAAATATCAAAAAACACAAAATAATCACGAAGTTACTGTTTGCATACAATATTTAAAATGTTTTCTTATTGAAAACACTTGTTTGATGAAATATTCCACAATTTAAATAATTTTAATATATTTGCAAACTTACATCTTCCACTCATTTTTACAAATGCGCAAAGTACACTGCTGAAACTACAAAAGTAATATGAAAAGCAAATATTTATAACGGTTCTTCACATTCTTAGACAAAGAGAGAGCATACGCCATTATTTTTTTGCCGCTCTTATCGCAGTACGTCATATATTAAAGAAATTATAGAGACTTAAACTTACCCGCACAATTGTGCGTACACGGTCGGAAAGGGATAATATCCTCGATTATAGGCATCGGGAATGGTTGTCGAATCGTAGCCTTGTTTAAACGGCGGTAGTCAACGCACATTCGAAATTCTCCGTTCTTCTTCTCATTTAACACTATTGGTGACGAAAACGGTGGTGTGGATGGTCGTATTATTCCCGCATTAATCATATCGTTTATGATTTCACGCACTATTGAACTTCTTGGAAAAGGTAATCGATAGGGTTTCATACAAATAGCCTCGTCCGTCGATAGCCGTATGCTCATTTTCACGACATTACACTTTCCAATCGTCCTTCAAATCGTTTAATCACTTTGTTCAAATTTTCCACAGTCTCACCGGATAGAGTTTCGTTTATGTTATTAATATTTTTCTCTTGCACATAGCAGTTCCGACCATTGAACACAACACATGTATTGTCCGAACATAAGAAATCTCTGCCAACTAAAATATCGCAACCGAGTTTTTCCTCCTCGACTATCAAAAGTGAACCCTCGAGGATGACCTCATCGATTTTCACTTCAGCGTTTATTGTCTCAGTGCATTCATATTGACCGCCACCAAAACCAACAAGTCGTACGTAACACTTCTCACTATTTCCGAGATCCGCAGCAATGGACCTTCTCACTAGGCTACGCGCACTACCACCCAGCAAAAAAAAATTGGAAGTAGTTCCACAAACATTTCTTTTAAAGCCCATCCCAGAATCCCCCATCGAGTTTTTTCAACTTCCGATGCGGTCCTTTTGGACAAGTCCACAAACATTTCTTCTAAAGCGCATCGTGGGATCCCCCAATGATTTTTGTCCACTTCCGATGCAGTCCTTTTGGACAAGTGCACAAACATTTCTTCTAAAGCGCATCTCTTGATGCAGTCCTTGTGGACAATTATTCGAAAGAACGCAATCAGGCTATTTTAAGTGCAAATTTTGGACAATGAAATTTTACAAAAAAATAGAAAACTAATAAAAAAAACTAAAAAAAAATAGAAAATTAATAAAAAATATAAAAATAAAAAAAATCATCCCCGCTGGGATTTGAACCTGTGCCGATTGACTTTTTCGCTTCCATGGAAGTTCTTTTGAGAAGGTTTTGCAAATTACGAGAATTTTTAATTTTTTCTTGATTTTTAATGGAAAAAATATATTTATACGAAAATATGTGCCGAAAATAAAAAAATAAAAACGATGCATGACATAAAAAAAATATTTTTTTAGAAAAATATTTGATAACAAAATTGTCGCTGGTGAGATTTGAACCTGCGTTTCTTATTTTTTCGTTCATACTAATAAAGAACATCTCGAGAAGCAATTGGAATGTTATTCCTTGGTGTCGTATTACGATCATATCACAAACATTTGAATTGACCTTTCGACGCTTTATGTTCAATGGCGTTTGTGGCTGAGTGTGCTAAGGCGTTCTGTTATGGTGCCAGCAAATCCAGGTTCAACCCCTGGACGGAGCGGAAAAGTTTTTCAAATTGTAAAAATTAGATAATAGGAAAATAATTGTGTAATAAACATATGGATGAAAAAAAGTGAAATTGGTTGAAAAAAAAATTTTTTTTTTCGCTTTTTAAATTTCTTCATTCAAATTAACTTCCAGGGCACAACTTCTAAAGCAATGCAAAGGATCCAAAAAGGGAGTACTTCCGTCCTATGACAAGCCCATGTAAAATTCATTGGAGATGATCCAAGTTTGCACTATTTCCGGATCACAGATTGGGGATCCAAACTACTGTTTTTGGAAGCTCTTTTTTTGCTGGGCACTGTCTAAATATTAGGGCCTCTAATGACATATTTCAGATTTTCACTATCTTATGGCCCGGTTTCTCCGAAATATCGTCGATTTGGTTATATGTTACATTTTGCGTCTGCATTTTGTTCCTGCAATCAGATGCTCTATGTCCCGTTCGTGAACATATTTCACAACGTTTCTGTGGCTCCGGGCACTCGCGAGATATATGACCCGGTGTTCGGCAATTATAACACATTATCTCTTGTTTAGATTTCGTTGCTGAAATTGTTAAATCACCGACATTCACTTCATCCTTCATTTTCCGGTTTGCACTTTTTAACTTTGGGTTGTAGCTTTCGTTATAGCTACTGTAATTAAGAATTATTCTCAAAAGTTCTGAACATGTCGGAAAATTCATAACCGACAAAACGCGCTTCAAATCGTTGTCGTTCACCCCGTTTATAACATATTTTATTAAAGATTGGTCGTCCAATCCACCGGTTCTGGCAATCGATAACATTCTATAGTAAAAATTTTCCGGCGTCTCTCCGTACGCTCGACGCATATTCATTAATTTCATATGAATTTCGGCAACATTAATAATTGAAGGAAATTCTGTTAAAAACACCTCAACGAATTGGTCCCACGAAGAAAAAAATTCTGCACTCGAGTCTATCCACAATTTTGCCATACCGTGTAGTTTTGTTTGCACTGCAAAAAGCAATACGCCGTCATCCCATCCATACGATCGTCTCAGCTGTTCGATACGTTTCGTTGAAACGAAATGGTATTCGTTATACTTTGTGGTAAAGTGTTTGTGTATGTATTCAGCTGCGAAACGTTAGCAGCGCATGGTTTAAAATTCGCTTGTGTAGCTGTTATTCGTTGTGTCGTATGGGTTTGCAATTTGTGTAGACAGCGTCTGTCTCATTCGTCAACCGTTGAAAATTTGAATTTGCCACTTCGTCAGCCCAATAAACGCTTCGTGCCATTCCGCTGCACTGAATTGGTGTTGAGTTATTTCGTTGAACATCACATAGAAACACCACACACCGTCGTATTTGTTTCCCTGACAAAAACGTCGTCAGATGATGTTGCATGAACTTGCATGTTTCGTGGTTCATTATCAAAGCCATGAAAATCCAGAGACGACGTACTCAACGGAGTATTATTTTCTTGATAATTCATGCTTTGAAATGAATTTTCATGCACTGAATTTTGCGTCACTTCTCGAATGATTCTTTCCTTTTCCTCCAATTGTCTTGCATAGAGTCTTTCAATTAAATCAATCTTTTTCCCCGTTGTAGACAATCCAACACTCCGACATTTCTCCTTTAATTCGTCTACTTTACATTTATTTAATGTCTCCATTTTCACTTATTACATTCATCCACTACTACAATAGCGGCGTTTATGAATTTCACAATAATCCGAATTGTTGCATTTGCTCTGCAAAGCCAATTTTCTTTTAACGGGTGTCGTCTTAAATTTACGCTTATAAAACGATTTTATCCCACTTCTGAAACTGTCCTGAGGAGGCCTTTCGAAATAATTATCAATAATCGGAAAATTTAATATAAATGTAAGATTTTATTTCGTGTAGAAATGTATTTGACCGAACTGGTTGAATGTTACACGACAACTACTTTTAAGAAGAAAATCACAAACCGAAAATCAAAAAAGGAATTCAATGATAATGGAACAAAACAGAGTTGCACATATACATACATACAGTAATGATCAATAAGAAAAATTTAAAGGTTCCTATTCACGACAAGGGTTAAAAATATCTACGACTTTTGGACTAGGATACAAGCTTTATATCAGAGAAATGAGTCTTCGGCCTCACGCCAATATTTTTTTCAGTGCATAGATACTATTGAATATTTGATAAAAATTTAAACACTTCAAAAAATTTATAAATATGACCAAATTTATGAAAGTGGACCAAAATGGGCTAAATTCCGTTTGGTCCGACCATCGGACCAAATTTAAAAATTAGAAATCTTTTGGACCAATTGTGGTCCGATTGGACCAAAATGGCAACGCTGACTATGACTTTATTTTTTCCTTTTATTTTGTACGCGTTCTCTATGTCGTTCTCATTTATGTCCATATCTAATTTGTTTGCAATTTTATCTATTGTTTCATCCACACTTATATTCTCATTTTGATGTTGTTTATTTCAATGTTTGTTCAAAATAAATATCTTTTGAACATGAATGCGATAAATATCTTAGAATTGGTCCCTATCATTAGATAGAGATTTGAGACGCATTTGTTTACTTAGGATCGCCATAAAATCATTGTACTAGCTGATAAGAGTGCATGTGTGTGTTATCTTAATGTAACAAAATAGATAAGAGATAGCTGTGTGCGACGATAAGTTGATCTATGCATAGGCAGTTTAGTTGGTAAGTGTATATAAGGAAGAATAGTTTTGTAAATAAATTAGTATCAAAAGTGTACTCGTCTTGTTTGGTAATTAATCCAACAATGTTCTTTCTTATGAGTTTTTGTTCTAATTTGTTTATTATTTCAATTTCATTTATTTTTTTTTTTCTCTTTTTCTTTGTTTTGCATTTGGAGCTCAGAGACTTGGCTGTTTAAGTTTAAAAGGTTTTCGTTTATTTGTGTCCCTTGTTGGTTTTGTAATTGTACATTTATTGATGCAGTGGTGATGCTGGCTAGATTTTGCACCATTATTTGCATTGGATCGTTCTCCACATTTATTTGTTTTTGGGTTGGTAAACGTTTTGTTGAATCTTCAACGTTTTGTTGAATCTTCAACAAATTGAACGTCGCTGTAATCTTCTTCGTTTAGTTTTTGTTTTTGTGTACTAGTTTGTTCTGATGTAGATATTACCACTTCATATGCAGTATTTGAGTTTTTTCTTTCTCTCCATTTCATACTCGCATACGACGACGATCCACAAACAATATGCTTATCTTTTACATTTAAACCGCATTGGCCACATATTGGAAGATTGACTGCAGGACTTGCCATCGCGTTAATATACGAATAAATATTTAACGTTTTTTTTTTGTTTTTTTTTTTCGAAATAAAAAGAAACTATCATCGCATTTGATTAAATTTAATATGTTTTCCGGAGCGATTTTTCTTTTGGAAATCGCTCCCGCTCCGGGTTTTAAAAATATCGCTCCCGCTCCGCCAAAAAAGGGTTCGCTCCGAATCCCTAAGGATCCTTACTTTCACAAACAATCGTCATTGATTTAGGTTTACCTCTAGTTTTGACCAACATATATAAGGAATGCGATATACAACTACGTTCTGACTTTAGCCATAGCCTGAACTTGCATTAGCGAGGTCAACACATTGTAGTTGGCGATTTGAACGCTCACGATGTCGTTTGGGGACCCAATACCACAAACTCCAATGGTTCCAAATTGGAAGAATTTGCAAATGATAATGGGTTGGTTATTTTGAATAATGGTTCGCCCACGCTATTAAGTACACGGCACACACTAACGTTGGTGGACGTTTCCATGTGCTCTTCCGATGTTGCCTGTCCTTAATTGGCAGCGACTGCCTTTACCAGAAGTAGGAGATGATTTCCCAATAATTATTACGAATAAAGCTCCAATAGACGAGAAAATATTTTTTCCGCGTTTCCTGGATTGAAAAGCTGATTGGAAAACATTTCCTCTATATGAAAAGGATCGGCAAATGTTAACAGGGAAGCATCGCAAATTAAGAGGTTATCAGCAAATCACCAGCGACCAGTTTGGTTTACCAGTTTCATATCAATGCTGATTGGTTTGAGGAAAAAGTTGTGTAGAACATTAAAAAAACACGTAATAGGCTCAATTATATTGATTATAAAAGAGCTTGTGGAAAAGTTAAAAAATAATGCAAAGTAGCGAAAAGAGAAACTTGATCAAAATTTCTTAATTCTCTCTTAAATGAGTTCGCCTTGCCCTGGTGTTCAATCAGCTCTGATAAACCCTGTAAACAATAGCTTATTAGAAACAAACAAAGTTTATCTTTAGACAGTATTAATGACACAAATCTTTTTCCTGAACTTGTTTCACGTATTGACGTAAAAGAATTTGATGAAACACTTCACTTGTTAAAAGGTTCCACTCCAGCCCTAGACAAACTTGCATATGTATTCTTACATATGCTAAAAACTCTCCATTATTTCTCATAAAGAGAATTTGTAACCTATATACCAAAATTCGTTGTACGGGTATTTATCCTCACGATTGGAAATTGCCCATCCTATCTCCTATCCCAAAGAAAGGGAAAATCCTGCGCGACTTGAAAGTTAAAGACCGATACCCTTGATTCTAGTGCTATCTAACATTTTGGAAAAGATAATTGCCTACAGGTTTATGCGCTTCGCCAACCACACATTTTCTAAACTGCAACATGCCTTCTTGCCCGGTCTTGGCACACACTTTTTGCCATCGTTTGGAATATGTGCTATGCTCAAACCTTGTCGAAGGAAAACTTAGAATATAAAGCCATTTTCAATACGAGACTCTACTATAAAACATCGCCGGTTTTATGCACTGTTTCCAGCCACTACCATGAAAACACATCCTTACTGAGTTAAGATGTCACATTTCCAATGATATAGGCCCGAGTTCACTACATTGCTGCTTTAATTACTTCTTGCATCCAGAAAGTGCATATGATCTTTGTTACCCGGCACCTCTTTTTATATTATGTAAATTTATTCTATATAATATGTATATTCTTATACTTGATTTTTATCTTCAATATGTATAGTATTTACCTGATACTTACATACAATTCCGTAAGTGCCCTCTCCTATTCTGTTAAGCTTTTCAAACTCTGTAACAGCCCGGCATCTCCCATGCTAGAATTTAGAAAAGGTGAATACCACATACATATATTGTCCAATTCTAACATTACCACATCGCGTTCCCTGATTTCAATTGGTTCCCCTGTTTTTATAGATATCAAATATCCTTTGCGTGTCACAGGAGCTACCGGGTCAACTTCTGAAAAGATTCATAATTATATCATGCACTTGTGCAATTTTAATTTATACCAATAATACAATACCTTTGTTCATTCTGCATAAAATAAGAAACGAATTCTGCATAAAATACAAACGAATACTTCCGAGTTGTTTACTTATTTTTGTACGGTTTTCCAGACACCACAATCATTGTGAAGCGACGTCGCTAATTTTCGATAATAAAGAAAAGCTGAAATAACAGGTTGACACATACATTGCAAAATCGTAAAAATACGCTTCTTATACGTCCTCCAGATTATAAGTTTTTCCGGGCGGAATGTGTGTTTTGCGATTTACAGACTACCAGTTATTCCGGACGACAGTGATCGTGTCAAACATATCCCATATATGGTGCACACAATAAGTTAAGTCCGAAGGCATAATCGATACTGCTGCATGTTTATGGGATCGATAAAACATTTACCGATTATTTAGTAATCGCCGACAAGTCGTATCGATCCGACACACTGTAAGATTCTTTACAAACACCGACATTCCGTCCGGAATAACTTATAGTCTGTAATGCGCTTTACACTATATCAGTTATTCCGGACGACAGTGCTCGTGTCGAACATATCCCATATATTGTGCACATTATAAGTTAAGTCCGAAGGCATAATCGATACTGCTGCATGTTTATGGGATCGATAACACATTTACCGATTATTTAGTCATCGCCGACAAATCGTATCGATCCGACACACTGTAAGATTCTTTACAAACACCGACATTCCGTCCGGAATAAAGGTAGGTACTATGTTCGGTTTCCGAAGCGAAATCCCATACAAAACCAAAAATGCGAAAAACTACCGAAATATTTTTTCATTTGTGGTACTTTGTTTTTTTTCGAGTTGAAAAACTGACATAACGTGCATAGTCCCTAATTAGGTCGGCTTTAAATCCTTCCATATGTTGAGATTAGTTAGTTTCAAAACATGGCGCCATTTGTAATGTGAATTAAGAAATAATTGATTTATTCAAATG
The DNA here is from genome assembly GCF_050003625.1 of Haematobia irritans. Taxonomy (NCBI): domain Eukaryota; kingdom Metazoa; phylum Arthropoda; class Insecta; order Diptera; family Muscidae; genus Haematobia; species Haematobia irritans. The sequence goes on from NC_134399.1 coordinate 49,072,427, forward strand.
ATTTGTGTTAAATTAGAATACAAAAGTGGTTCGCGTTGTTATTTAAAAATGCAATTAGATTGACGAAATAAAAATAACGGAGTGCTATATGTATATAACATATATAACAGCATCTGGTTCTGTAGCCGTTTCTGCCACAGTAGCATCTGCCCTCACATCCCTGACACCCACAATTGCAGCCACTACATCAGCTACAGTGAACAACTCCAACATAGCACCCTCAACACCTGCCACGACCACAGTGGCTGTGACCGCAAATATTGTATTGCAACAACCAAATACAACGGCCGCCCAAGTAGTGAGTGATCCCATTGGGGTGGCAGCAAATACTACTCCAACATTAGCCACTATTACTAATTCTTCAAATGCAATATCGACTGTTGCTGCCGTTAGTAATACAAATGCAATACTAATGCAATGGTGGTTTCACAATCATCCACAATAGTATCACCAGCAGCTGGATCGAATGTTGTTGTTCCCACCACTACAATGGCTTTAGCAGGAGCTACCGTGGGACTTAAGTCTGGTCCAGATATTACAATGACATTGAACCGTATAAATACGGCAGAGAATGAAGTTGATGTGGAGGAATGTTTACCAGGTGATGTTGTTAAATTGGATTTTGCTGGCGAAGAAGTGGCTGGGTGAAATTTTACCCCTAAGGAATGTCTTCTAGGAGTTTCCAATCGGCGACCGGTGCCCGTTGGAAACTCCGCCTATTACAACAGTACCATCATCGCTTCAGCCATCAGCAACAATAGCATTCCATCAGCGTCATATTGTAGAGATACAACCAGGCCACCATTTATCATCATCCCCTGCTAATTTAGAATTGACTAATGTTATGCAACATAATGTTTGCACAGAACACGAAGAAGTAGAAGACGCTAATTTTCATAATACTGCAGATGTAATCGATGAAGATTTCTTTTTTAAAATATGCTTACAAACGATTTCGTCTTATCTCTGTAAACCCAGTGCTTCTACATTCAACACCCATTTTTTACAAAGAAATGAATTGTATTTTTTTTTATTATTTTACCGCTCCTCGTAATTGCTCCCTTTTCCATTTGTTAAGCGAGCTCGTTTTTGTGTGTAAGAGGCGTAAATGAATGAGAACTGAACAAAAGAAAAGTTAATGCAATTTTAATTTTTAATGGAAACAACATGAAAGCTAAATATGAGAAATGATAATTAAAAATTTTTAAATATAATAGCTCATTCACATTAGGCTCGAAATCTACTAAAAGTAGATTTGAAATCCCTTTTTTACAAGGCAAATGACAGTTGAAATCTAGTTAACGTAGATTTTGGAAGTGTAATGTGAATGAGGTATAACAATATTAATGAAAGAAAGCTGATAATCCAGAAAAGAAAACATTGTGTTCTAGGGTCTTTAATTAGTGTATAAATGTACAAATTAATAAAAAATCATAATAAAATTATAATCGAACTTGTTTTATTTTTATATACCGGGGTATAGGTAATTGGGTGGTCTTATACGTTTTATACTTTTTAATATAAAATTAGTAAATTTTTCTGAACAAAGTTATATCCAAAATAAATGTTTATAGCAAATAATTAAATAATTTTTATTTAAGTAGCAAAATAATTTTCTTGTATTCATCATTTGTCCAAAATGATTGCGATAGGCTGGAATGAAACGATTTAATTTCGTCGTGGCTTTTAAATTTCAGTTAGCGGCATTCTTGCATTTTATCAATTCAAAACACTGGTTGAATTTCATAACGTGACTGAAATAGTTATTGGAACTTGTACATTGGGAGAGTATAACATCCTTCAGTAAACCAGCCAATTGCTTCTCAATGTATTAATTTCAGTCAACGAAGAGTCTGGTATAGAACACTAACATCCCTTTGTGACGAAATATAAGTCGGGAACAGTGACTTTGGCTTAGGAACTACCCTTGAACTTGAGTTATGGGCTTAAGTTGGTTGTTCCCCCCGATGTAACAACATTGGCAAATGAAATGGCGTTATTATACTTTGTGGGAACCGTGGTGGTGACCACTGGATTTGAAATTGCTGGTGAGGCGGCAACAGCATGGTATTGCAATGCGATTGTGTAGATATTGTGGACACCAACGAATTAAGTTTGTTGATGAATGAGTCCATTGCTGCTCATGATGTAAAAGTTAGCATAACACCGGAATTATATGTTTTTTTGATGTGCGTTACAAATTGACGGTATCCATTTGGAAAAGCTGAAGAAGACAATGTACCACATGTTGTAAAAGCTGTTGCAGAATGTGGTAAGACACCAGGGGTAGAGCGGCTGGAGCTTTATTCTTAACAATTATTAGTGTCCAGTGCTGTATGAGATTTTTTTGCAAAACAATCCAAAAACTGGTAGAAAAACACTTTTCAAAACAATTATCATGAATGCGTGTATGTAAACAACCAGCTGCTGCGTATGTAAAGGGTGATTCTTTTGAGGTTAGGATTTTCATGCATTAGTATTTGACAGATCACGTGGGATTTCAGACATGGTGTCAAAGAGAAAGATGCTCAGTATGCTTTGACATTTCATCATGAATAGACTTACTAACGAGCCACAACGTCGAATTTTCAGTGAATGGGCCCTAGAAAAGTTGGCAGAAAATCCGCTTTTTTATCGACAAATTTTGTTCAGCGATGAGGCTCATTTCTGGTTGAATGGCTACGTAAATAAGCAAAATTGCCGCATTTGGAGTGAAGAGCAACCAGAAGCCGTTCAAGAACTGCCCATGCATCCCGAAAAATGCACTGTTTGGTGTGATTTGTACGCTGGTGGAATCATTGGACCGTATTTTTTCAAAGATGCTGTTGGACGCAACGTTACGGTGAATGGCGATCGCTATCGTTCGATGCTAACAAACTTTTTGTTGCCAAAAATGGAAGAACTGAACTTGGTTGACATGTGGTTTCAACAAGATGGCGCTACATGCCACACAGCTCGCGATTCTATGGCCATTTTGAGGGAAAACTTCGGAGAACAATTCATCTCAAGAAATGGACCGGTAAGTTGGCCACCAAGATCATGCGATTTGACGCCTTTAGACTATTTTTTGTGGGGCTACGTCAAGTCTAAAGTCTACAGAAATAAGCCAGCAACTATTCCAGCTTTGGAAGACAACATTTCCGAAGAAATTCGGGCTATTCCGGCCGAAATGCTCGAAAAAGTTGCCCAAAATTGGACTTTCCGAATGGACCACCTAAGACGCAGCCGCGGTCAACATTTAAATGAAATTATCTTCAAAAAGTAAATGTCATGGACCAATCTAACGTTTCAAATAAAGAACCGATGAGATTTTGCAAATTTTATGCGTTTTTTTTTAAAAAAAAGTTATCAAGCTCTTAACAAATCACCCTTTATAAGTAAAAATAGTATGACATTTGGCGATGTTGTCAATTAAATTGCGGAGAAATAAACGTGGAATAGCTCCAAAATAGCTGTTTTCTTCGTTCGAAATGTATTGTCAACACTCTCAGTTTTCAACGCGAAAGAATGGTTAAGTGAAGTATTTTTCGTGCCAACAAACATAGTACCCACCTTAACTTATAGTTTGTAAAGCGCATTATGCGCTTTACAGTTATTCCGGACGACAATGTCCGCGTCCAAGTTTTCGATTAAAATCGTACGCATTGACCACACTGCAATTTTTGTTTGACAGACCAATGAAAAAATCGATAGCAGAAATCGATATGATATCGATAATTTTTATAAACAATAACAGGCTTAAATCTACTTTAGTACAAGTGGTCCGATTGGTCAATTTTTGGCCAGCGTGTAGACTTTTCGATTCTAATTCTATGGAAAATTAACAAATATATAAAAAAAAGATTTTCAGATGTCGATATCTCGTAAAATTGGGCTTTTCCGACAAATTTTTTACTTTACATTTTCGATTTAAAATCCCTTCTCCTACACTCAAAGAAAAATTTGTCTATTTTTAACAACTTGTTCTATAGTAGATTTGTTCCCAATAACATTGAGGAGAAAATTGTGAAGCTGTTATGCCTCAATTTGATAAATATTCAGATTTTTGGGTAAATACTATAGCTATTCATAAAATATTGTTTTAATTGTGTTACGATAGCCTCTAAGTTAATCTTTTTATTTGTTTCAGCCAAACTAAACCATGTTTTAGTATAATGTATGAGTGTAAATCGGGCGAAAGCTATATATGGGAGCTATATAAAGTCTGAACGGATTTCAACCGAATTTGGCATGCATAGTAAGAATACTATTTCTACTCCATTGGGAAATATTCATGTAAATCGGAGTTAGTGTAATCCACCAATTTTGAGATCCAAAACAGAGTTTGCTCTGCTGGGTCAGTATTCTCATTTCCTTGCAAAAGTCTTGTCTTGGTATTTATGAGATTGGTTAACTGTTGATATAGACTTTCAATATACATTGTGTTTACAAACTTGGGTTGAAGATGCATGGCATCATGCAAGTTATTCTTAAGAAAAGTCGATTCCAGTCTCGTATCTTCTTTTAAGCCATTTAATTCAGAGTTTTAAAATGAGCATTCTCATGATCCATGGTCACATATCCCAATAAACATAGGATGAGCGTTTTTCAAATGCAACAACTTTTCACTTTGAGGGTAAATATAATTTTCAACATAAATTCAACTTGACTTGACATAGCTCATCTCCAATACATCTTCAAATTGTTTGCGAATTACTTCCAATTTGCCAAAATGTTGACGAAATCTTTGAAAATGTGTTGAAGATAATATGAGAAAACTTTGACAAAACACTACCCTAAAATGCAACGAAAAAACCATGTGGTTTTCAATACTTATTTGTGCAACGAAGTTCGTAGTCAATTGCAAGAAATAAAAAAATGGAAAATTTTAGACAAATACCCTGCCAACATTTTTTGAATTTGGGGACTCTTTTGAGAATCCCCACTACGTCGAAAACAATCATATACGACATCAAAAACTCGTCGGAAAAGCGCCGTCACTATTGAGAAGTTGTACCACGCCAAGTTACTACAAAAATGTTTCGCATGAGTGCAATTATTAGGTGCCTTTATAGATCAATTTAGAACGACGCCAATAAGGGACCCTCCAAACAATCAGAAAAAGTGCATTTTAAGATAGTTGTAAAAGAATCATTGTGGTCGAGTAAAACACGTTTGTTTAGATATTTATTAATTTGATTAAACATTTACAAATTCTTAAAAATATAACATTTATACCACTATCACATTACATTTAACATAATTTTTGGCATTAATGATGATGTTGAGTTACAAGTAGCGAGTTACATGTTGCTGCGTCTATCAACCAGTGTTTTTATTCCATGGAGGCAGCGTGTCTGTAAAATATCTGAAAAACAATCACTTTATTCCATTTGGAAAATCACCAAATTGTTCACCAATATACCTTTCACAATTTTAAGCGTATAATCTATGTTTTCAGAACTTTATTTTCGTTTTCATTTAATTAAAATATAACAAGCTGGTTGCGCTTGGCGTTTCACAAAAAAAAATGGCTTTTTTAACAGTAGGGATGGCAAATTACTTGCATGTACTTTTTGATGTACCTTTTCATGATGGTTGAAGTGACATTTACGAGTCTGTGGTAACGATGAGGTTGAAATGGAACTTTGAAATGCTGGCAGGGTAACCAAATAGTTTATAAAAATAGGTAAGTGAAAATAAAAAATGAAATAAAACTTTAAGGAAGTCACTAAATGTATATATCTTTGAAGAAAACTAAAATTATGGATTCTACGTTCTTGAAAACATTAAAAAGTTCATATGCTATTATCAGTTTAAAATGGATATATTGTGACTTCCTTCTGCTGGAAATCAATTCTAACACGCGGCCCAGTACGTTCCTAATTTCAAATTGCCCGCATGTTAATAAAAGGAAGGAACCAAAAGGAAGGAAATCGAATTATCAATGCAAAAGTGTTTACTAATAATGTTTAAGATATTTAAAGTTTTGTTGTTTGTTTTTTTTTTCTTTGTTCTTATTTGTTGATATGTTTAATAAGATTATTATTTATCAATTGGTATTGTAGTGTAGTGTATTATTACATATTTTATTTTGATGAAAATGATTAAATTATACAAAATTCGTAGAATTTTGGCTTTGACTTTCAATTTGAAGTGGGGATATCATTCATACAAATTTAGGTTGAAGAGTATTTGCAACGATGGTAATTTTGAATTTGACTCGCATCGAAAATTGTTTGACAAATTATTGAGTAGCGATGCATTTCAATTTGAGGATAACACTTGAGATATTATTGCTAATGTGTTGAATTTTACTGTTGAGGGTAATGTCTGGTTTTTGTTGAGAACGCGATTTTCTCAACAATTCCTCAACTTGAATATTACCCTAATCCTTTGAAAAAATGTTTGAAAAATTGTTGAAATTTAGCATTTTTCAAACGTTTGTGTTTATTGGGATGGTTCTAAACGTGGTGCCATTGTTAAACAAGAACATAGGTACGCAAGGCATATTAATTAAAGGTAAAGTCATGCAATCAGGTGACTAATATCGACATTCATCTTGTCAAAGTCTTTGTTTACGTTTAGTAGGTTTGTTAACATTCTTTGTGTACATAAATATTGCTTTTATTTACATTGTGTTGTTTGTATGGGTTTAGTTTTATGAAACTTTTCGCCTACGTGTTAGAAACTGGGGAGAAAAATAAAAGAGCTTTCTTGAAAAACTGTTAAATATAATTATCTAAATTTACAAAAAGGTCCAAACGTTCAACAATACAACAACACTACACATACACAAAATGTCAATTTAAGTGACCTGTCATTTCAGTTTGACTTTCTAAATATCATGGGGTGTACACACGTTTGCTCGTGACTTTACCTTTAATTAATATGCCTTGATAGGTACGGGAGAACTGCTTAAAAACTCAAAGTGTAGGAGTTCTCCAATAGTTGGTCAGAAATAAAGATTGTGATGTGAGAAATGAAGAACGAGGAAGACCAACAAAAAAGTTTGAAGATGCTGATATTGAATGGAGATGACACCTTAAGTCAAAAGCAAATGGTAGCAATTTTAAATCTTGCCCGACAAACAATGGGAAAGATTCAAATAATGGATTGATATAAATTATCGTATTTATTTTGTGTGCAAAAAAGGTCTTAATTTCCATTTGATGCCAATTGGACTCTATATTTCAAATTTAAGGCAATGTCTGTCCTATGTTTAATAAATAAAATAATTATATAAATACCCATCACAATATGAGCAGCTACCATGTTATGTGCGTCTATAGCGGCGTTTGACATGGCTGTCCGGCTGACTACGGCGATCTCCATGGGTGTGGGACTCAACCCGCCTACATCAAACCCAGAGCACTAACATCGAACGAGTTTGAACATACACAAATATAAAACAACGCGACTTACGACTATCTCGAGCGGAAAAACATTCATACAGAGGTCTTGGTGTTGTGACCTCACGCTTGCCCTCCCAACCATGACCCAAAACACTCCATTTTAGTCAATATCATATTTCTTTGGGCCCCTGATACCACACACACACAATTTTTCTCACACAATTATTTCATACCTCGGCCCCCCCAATGACCCAAAAATCACCAACACAACATTTTCTTAACAACAGATCAAGACATTAAAATTTTTATTATTCAAAACAACAAAAATAGTGATAAAAGACAATGAAATAACACTTCTTTTCCTCTATGCACCTAATATTGAATTTTGTTTAACAATGTAGTTCAATCAAATGTTATGAAGAAAGATATCTTTGTAACTACCTCTTGGCACAATCTCCAGGATGACCCAGATTCAGAACCTTGTTCAAATGGCCTATTCTTCGCCACTAATTTACTCTAAAGAAATCTAGTAAAAGAGCTCTCTTAAAAGAATCAGTCTGCGGCTCAAAAAAAACTTCGCAGTACCAAAACAAATACAAGTATCCTGAAATCCTACCACCCAAAGCCTAATCACTCAATAAAGATATTTTTCCCCTTACAAAATCGCTATCTTAACAATTATATACTTAATTCTAAACTTTACTTTAAATTCCTACTTTAATCAATTATAACCAAAGCTTTCTCTTAATCTTTTTTTTTGTATTATTTTATCAGTTTTTTATATCAGTTTTTTTTTTCTTTTCTTTTCAGGTTTAAAAAATTCTAACTCCAGTATTCTTATTTTTTTTTTTAAATCATTAGCATTCAGGTGTGGAAGACACAATTTTCTACCTCAGGCCTATGGACGGACATCACACAATACTGGTGAGACACAGATTTACCTGTTACATTAGTATTTATTCCGTTTGTAATCGACTTGTTTTCCTTTGCAGGTTCACGCTGGTATTTAACTGGTGATCTTACTTCACAGCAACGGTTAGAAATTGAATTTAGCTGATCGGTGATGTCCAATAATGGTGTGTTCAATCTTTTTGATGCCACAAATGATCTCGCCTTTTGATGAAGTTTATACTTAATATATTCCAAAATTGCTTCACACCAAAGGAGCCGGTTACTGGATAATTCCTCGCAATAAGGTCATGCACTGGCCTTCACAGTCGTCCTTTAAGGCCAGTGCTGTCTCACCAATTTGATAAAATTATACCTATCACCATTCAACCATATTTACACTAATTAACTTTTTATGCTACGAGTTGTTAATGCACAAAATACTCACAATAATAAACGTTAGAAAGATATGTATTTCAAAAACAAAAACACCACTTTTCTATATTAAGCTTTCTTTTAATGGATGAACACAGATCGGTATAATGTCTTCCTTGTTCGGTTTGTTAATGTCGATTTTCCCGCAGTCAATGTTTATATACCCCCTGTTTTTCCCCGCCAAATGCCAATTTTCCAATATCCCCCATTTTTTCACAACCCCCTTTTTGTTTTATTTTCTTCGGCATTACCAGTCCCAAACAAAGTACAGGGTTGGTTCAGTCAATCGTGAATCGTTCAAATTAACGGACAATTATCCATTATAAAACCAATTAGAATTTATTTGAATGGTAATAAGATTAGTTGTACAAACAATCGCACAATCAAAATTACATTTTGTTAATATTTTCCGAGCTACATTTTTGCAAAAATCTTATAGCAGGTTGAAATTGATTGGTTATGGGTGGAAGGTTCAAAAATCGACAAAACGACAATAATTAATACATTTTTCTGATTTAAATGGATACTTTTGATTAATTTGCAGCTAAATTTACGTCGGCGGCGACTGAAATCAGCGCGAGACTCGCGGCTTTATTTTCTGCTCCTACTGTTCCAAAACTCCACCCAACAACTCGATGGTGAGCATTTTACCATAGGCAATGTACATCGATTTGATAGTGAATCCCATCTTCAACATTTATACAAATAGCCCTCCAAATTGCTTGTTTTTAACAAATTTTCCCATAGGTTTGAAGCGTTAAACTGAAATTTAGTTTGAAAAGTTTTTGCTACTATGTTTAGAAATCGTTGATAACGCCTTGACTTCTACTGTTGAGGATAATGACTGTTTTCTTGTCTTCCGAGCACACGATTTTCTCAACAATTTACCAAATTGAATATTACGATAATCTTTGAAAAATTGTTAAAATTTAGTATTTTTTCACGCGTTTGTGTTTATGTGGTAGTTGGAGGTACAACCACTCTGTTCACATTTGAACCATGTGTGAACTCAAGTCCCCCTCACCACTACGCCAACGAACACGTCATACCCATCCACCGCCATACGTTCTTGTTTAGCCATGCGCCCACATGACTATACCTGTCAGCCTGGCCTTGTGGCCAATCACACTTCCGCCATTATACTACACACATCACATCGCCACATAAGCCAAAAATCAATTCTTTTCTTTATAGAAAAGAAATTGCATTTTCGCCTCAAATAAAGCCACAAATAAACTGGCCCATTCACCAAAATCGTCCACCAAATGAAATCTGGCCGCCAAATAAATACAGGCAGGCGAATTTCAATTGTGACCCCATGGCCGTAGTCATTTCATACCGCCTGCCGGCAGCCATGCACATAGGCCTAGGTATAGCCTGCAACAACCAACAGTCTTCAGTATATGTATTTATGGATAAAGGCCGGTACTCTGTTCGGTTTTCGCGTTGAAACTCCATACAAAACCAAAAATTTGCGAAATTTTTTCCATTTGTGATACTTTGTTTTTTCGTGTTGAAAAACTGACGTTTATAGCACGGCGCCATTTGCAATGTGAATTAAGAAATAATTTATTTATTAAAAACTATTTGTGCGGGTTTATAAATCAAACACGGACCCTATTTTTGTTCCGAAACTATACAAAGGATCAAAGGAATAGCAGATCAATTGCCCAAGGAAAAATAAAATGTTATTTTGTAAACACAAGCAACAACCACCAACTTAATCCAATATCGCTCCCTGTAAAATAGCGCTCCAAGCTACCTAAAAAACGCCGCTTTCTATGTGCGAAATAATGGTTTCCATAAAAATTTTTCGCAAGAATGAACATAGTACCGGCCTTAAGTAAAGAAAGTTCAAAGTCGGACGGAGCTCATTGTATTATACCCTTCGACACATTGTGGACCAAAACTATTGAAGCCATCTCAAATCCTTTAAATTTTTTATTTATAATTTTTTAGACAATTTCGCAACAATGCATTCATGATTCATCAGTCGATATATATGTATTAGAGGTATAGGAACATTTGAGCCATTTTTACAAATTTTTTAGTTATATTTGCTATAGAAATAAAATTTTGAGAAAATTTGTTATAGAAATAAAATGCTGACCAAAATATGTATAGAAATAAAATTTAAAGAAAAATTTCTATAGATATAAAATGTTGACAAAATTTTCTATAGAAATAAATTTTTGAAAAAATTATCATTAAAAACAAATTGTTGAAAAAAAAAAATTATAAAGTAAATAAAATTTAGCAACATTGTCTGAAGAATTAAAATTTTGTAAAATTTTCTATAGAAATAAAATTTTGCAAAATTTTATATAGAAATAAAATTTTGACAATTTTTTTTATAAAAATAAAATTTTTACAAAATTTTCTATGGAAATAAATTTTAAAAAAAAATCTGGCAATATTCGCCATATCCCTGCCAATACTTCAAAGTTCCATTTCATCCTTATCGCTACCACAGACTCGTAAGTGACACCGCAACAATCGCCAACTGTGATGGGGGGAAGCGTATGAAAAAGTATGAAATATACATGAAAGTATTTTGCCATCACTATTGTTACAAGAGCCATTTTATATTTTGTGAAACACCAAGCGCAACTAGCTTCTTATAATTTATTTAAATAAAAACGATAATGAAGTGCTGAAAACATAGTTATTTCGCTTAAAATTGTGAAAGGTATATTGGTGAACAATTTTTGACTTTCCAAATGGAATAAAGTGATAATTTTTTCAAATATTTTTCCAGACACACTGCCTCCGTTGACAATTAACACGCTGGCTGATAGACGCTGCAACATGTAACTTGTAACTCAACATCATTCTTTTATAAATGCAAAAAATTATGTTAAATGTGATGTGATAGTCGTACAAATGTAATATTTATATGAATTTATAAATGTTTAATCAAATTAATAAACATCTTAACAATCGTGTTTACTTGGCCACAATGATTCTTTTCCAACTACCTTAAAATTCACTTATTCTGATAGTTTGAAGGGGCTCTTATTGGCGTCGTTCTAATTTATTACAAACGGCACCTAATAATTGCACTCATGCGATACTTTTTTTGTAGTAACTTGGCGTGGTACAACTTCTCAATAGTGACGGCGCCTTTCCGACGAGTTTTGGATGTCGTATACGATTGTTTTCGACGTGGTGGGGATTCTCAGAAGCGCCGTCAAATTCAAAAAAATGTTGGCAGGGATGTATATCGTTTTAAAATAATTAAAAAAAATAAAATTGATTGTTCGAAATATTTCAAATAAATTGTTTTGATGGTGGACATTAATATTGTTACGTTTTTAATTACACGACAATTAAAATACTGTTGGTTTCAATAACGTTAATCTACAATTTATTTACTATGACTTTACCCTGCCAGCATTTCAAAGATCCATTTCATCCTCATCGCTACCACAGACTCGTAAGTGACACTGCAACAATCGCCAAATGTGATAGTATTTTGTCATCACTATTCGCATGAAAGTATTTTCCATCACTATTGTTACAAGGGGCATTTTATATTTTGTGAAACACCAAGCACAACTAGCTTCTTATAATTTATTTAAATAAAAACGATAATGAAGTGCTGAAAACATAGTTATTTCGTTTAAAATTGTGAAAAGTATATTGGTGAACAATTTTTGACTTTCCAAATGGAATAAAGTGATAGTTTTTCAAATATTGTTCCAGACACGCTGCCTCCATTGGGAATAAAAGCAATGGCTGATAGACGCTACAACATGTAACTTGCAACTTGGAACTCAACATCAATATTTTATTAATGCACAAAAATATGTTAAATGTGATGTGATAGTCGTATAAATGTTATATTTATGAGAATTTACAAATGTTTAATAAAAATAATAAACATCTAAACAATCGTGTTTTACTTGACCACAATGATTCTTTTACAACTATCTTAAAATGCACTTTGTCTGATTGTTTGAAGGGGCTCTTATTGGCGTCTTTCTAAATGTATGCAGAAGGGCACCTAATAATTGCACTCATGCCATACTTTTTTGTAGTAACTTGGCGTGGTACAACTTCTCAATAGTGACGGCGCTTTTCCGAGGAGTTTTGGATATCGTATACGACGGTTTTTGACGTAGTGGAGTTTCTCAGAAGCGCCCCCAAATTCAAAAAATGTTGGCAGGGTACACTAATTCACTTTACAATTCGTTCACACTGATGTTATTCGTTTGACGCTTTAATTAAGACTGACTCGTTTTTTTTTTTTTTTTTTTTTTTATTTAAGTCTATAGATACAATATCCTTACAGACTAATAATAATACTACATAACATATATACAACAATAAAAAAATGGGAAATATATTATAAATTATCATTCATTCATTCAAATAAAGAATCATTTTACGTTTTAGCATTTTTCTATCCTCAGAAAGATTAATAATATGATAATACTTATTAAAATCATCACATAGGTGGCGAAGAGAATCATTATTTGCAAACTCTCTTTGGAAGTAAGTTATACTTAATAAACGGAAGTTCCTTGTTGGTCTAAGAGGTACAGTTAGACTAATACGACTCAAAATAAAACTCGAAATAATTTTCCCATGTATAATATTCATAATAAACATGATATTTAACATTTTTCTTCGACTAATTAATGACGGAAGTTTAATTTGTTCAAGTCTATATTTGTATGAAGGTAGTGTAAGATATGTCCATCCTCGTTTTCTCAGGCAAAAAATAAGGAATTGTTTTTGAACTGATTCAATTTTATCCGAATATATTTTATAAACGGGGTCCCATCCCTGCCAACATTTTTTGAATTTGGGGGCGCTTCTGAGAATCCCCACTACGTCGAAAACAGTCGTATACGATATCCAAAACTCCTCGGAAAAGCGCCGTCACTATTGAGAAGTTGTACCACGCCAAGTTACTACAAAAAAGTATCGCATGAGTGCAATTATTAGGAGCCCTTCTGGATACATTTAGAAGGACGCCAATAAGAGCCCCTTCAAACAATCAGACCAAGTGCATTTTAAGATAGTTGTAAAAGAATCATTGTGGTCAAGTAAAACACGATTGTTTATATGTTTATTAATTGTATGAAACATTTATAAATTCTCATAAATATAACTTTTATACGACTATCACATCACATTTAACACATTTTTATGCATTAATAAGAGATTTATGTTGAGTTACAAGTTGTAAGTTAAATGTTGTAGCGTCTATCAGCCAATACTATTATTCCCAATGGATGCAGCGTGTCCGGAAAAATATTTGAAAAACTATCACTTTATTCCATTTGGAAAGTCAAAAATTGTTCACCATATACCTTTCACAATTTTAAGCGTAATATCTATGTTTTCAGAACTTTATTTTCGTTTTTATTTAAATAAAATATAACAAGCTGGTTGCGCTTGGCGTTTCACAAAAAATAAAATGGCTCTTCTAACAGTAGTGATGGCAAAATACTTTCATGTACATTTTGTACTTTTTGATATACTTCCCCCATCACAGTTCGCGATGGTTGTGGTGACATTTACGAGTCTGTGGTAGCGATGAGGATGAAATGGAACTTTGAAATGCTGGCAGGGATATAACTGAGCCATATTCTAGGGTAGTACGAACAAGAGAAATGTACAGACTTTTGGTGACACAGTGATCATCAAATTCTTTACACCATCTCTTCATGAAACCAAGCGAGCTGTATGCTTTATTAATCATCATAGTTAAATATTGTTTAAAATTTACTGCCTGTTTCTGTATGTCGAACAAGCTCTATCGATCGACTGAAATGCGTAGAAACAGCTGATTTTTGGTTATAAATTCAGCTGTTTGTTTCCATTTCAGTCGATCGATAGAGCTCGTTCGACATACAGAAACAGGCTATTAATCTATTATCTAAAAGAATACCAAGATCAAGAAAAGTCTCAACCCTATCAAGTTCACGACTGTAAAGAAAGTAACTAGTATCAATGCGTTTAACTCTATAAAATGACATATGCTTACACTTTGAGATATTTAATTTCATCAAATTTATATCACACCACACTAAGAAATTGTCAAGATCAGACTGTAATAGAGTTTGGTCAATAGGGTCATTAAATGAATAGAAGATTTTGACATCATCAGCATACATTAATACATGTGCATTTTTAATCACAAAGGGTAAGTCATTTATAAAGATTGTAAAAAGGACAGGTCCAAGATGACTACCTTGAGGAACTCCAGATATTACATCAAATTGATTAGAAAAAACATTCCTAAATCTCACTTTCTGAATACGTCCTATTAAATAGGAACTGATCCACTTTAACAAGGAAGAAGAGAAGCCAAGTTGTTGTAGTTTTCGTAATAAAGGGTGATTTGTTAAGAGCTTGATAACTTTTAAAAAAAAAAACGCATAAAATTTGCAAAATCTCATCGGTTCTTTATTTGAAACGTTAGATTGGTCCATGACATTTACTTTTTGAAGACAATTTCATTTAAATGTTGACCGCGGCTGCGTCTTAGGTGGTCCATTCGGAAAGTCCAATTTTGAGCAACTTTTTCGAGCATTTCGGCCGGAATAGCCCGAATTTCTTCGGAAATGTTGTCTTCCAAAGCTGGAATAGTTGCTGGCTTATTTCTGTAGACTTTAGACTTGACGTAGCCCCACAAAAAATAGTCTAAAGGCGTCAAATCGCATGATCTTGGTGGCCAACTTACCGGTCCATTTCTTGAGATGAATTGTTCTCCGAAGTTTTCCCTCAAAATGGCAATAGAATCGCGAGCTGTGTGGCATGTAGCGCCATCTTGTTGAAACCACATGTCAACCAAGTTCAGTTCTTCCATTTTTGGCAACAAAAAGTTTGTTAGCATCGAACGATAGCGATCGCCATTCACCGTAACGTTGCGTCCAACAGCATCTTTGAAAAAATACGGTCCAATGATTCCACCAGCGTACAAACCACACCAAACAGTGCATTTTTCGGGATGCATGTGCAGTTCTTGAACGGCTTCTGGTTGCTCTTCACTCCAAATGCGGCAATTTTGCTTATTTACGTAGCCATTCAACCAGAAATGATCCTCATCGCTGAACAAAATTTGTCGATAAAAAAGCGGATTTTCTGCCAACTTTTCTAGGGCCCATTCACTGAAAATTCGACGTTGTGGCAGGTCGTTCGGCTTCAGTTCTTGCACGAGCTGTATTTTATACGGTTTTACACCAAGATCTTTGCGTAAAATCTTCCATGTGGTCGAATAACACAAACCCAATTGCTGCGAACGGCGACGAATCGACATTTCACGGTCTTCAGCAACACTCTCAGAAACAGACGCAATATTCTCTTCTGTACGCACTGTACGCATTCGTGTGGTTGGTTTAATGTCCAATAAAGTAAACTGAGTGCGAAACTTGGTCACAATCGCATTAATTGTTTGCTCACTTGGTCGATTATGTAGACCATAAATCGGACGTAAAGCGCGAAACACATTTCGAACCGAACACTGATTTTGGTAATAAAATTCAATGATTTGCAAGCGTTGCTCGTTAGTAAGTCTATTCATGATGAAATGTCAAAGCATACTGAGCATCTTTCTCTTTGACACCATGTCTGAAATCCCACGTGATCTGTCAAATACTAATGCATGAAAATCCTAACCTCAAAAGAATCACCCTTTACTCCGAAACCCACTTGGCCATCCAATTTGGAGCCATCAGTGTAGAAATCTATATATCTTTTATTCCCCGGGGTCCGTGTACACCACGCCTCACTGTTGGGAATTAGAGTCTCAAACTTTTTGTCGAAAAGTGGACTCGCCAAAGTGTAATCCACTACGTGAGGCACATCTGGCATTATTTTGAGGACCGAACTGTGACCGTAAATTTTTTCCGACTACAGCGATAGCTCGCGCAACCGCACAGCCGTTGTTGCAGCTGACTGTTTGGCCAAAATGTCTAAAGGCAATAGATGCAGTATGACATTAAGGGAGTTTGTTCCTGTCTTGCTGAATGCACCTGAGATACACAAGCACGCCATATGCTGAACTTTGTCTAAACTTGTCGGCTGGTGAAGTGCCGGCCACCAGACTACAACACCATATAGCATTATAGGTCTAACCACTGCCGTGTATAGCCAATGTACAATTTTTGGTTTTAGTCCCCACTTTTTCCCTATTGCCTTTTTGCACGAGTATAAAGCTACCGTTGCTTTCCTCGCCCTTTCTTCAATATTAAGCTTAAAGTTCAGCTTCCTGTCCAAAATAACGCCAAGGTATTTTGCACACTCCCTAAAGGGAATTTCAACACCCCCTAAGGAAATGGGCCTAACCGTGGGAGTTTTGCGATCTTTGCAGTACATGGCTATTTCTGTGTTTGCAGGATTTACCCCAAGACCATTATCTTTCGCCCATTTCTCAGTCATCCGGAGGGCTCTCTGTATAATATCTCTAACTGTTGATGGGAATTTTCCCCTGACTGCTAGCGCCACATCATCTGCGTATGCCACCACTTGTATCCTTTCTTTTTCTAGGGAAACCAGAAGGTCGTTTATAGCAACATTCCAAAGAAGAGGTGATAGAACTCCTCCTTGAGGAGTGCCTCTGTTTACATACCTTTGTATGTTTGCTTGTCCTAGTGTGGCTGAAATGCGTCTCTTCCTTAGAAGTTCGCCTAACAGCCTAAGTATACCTGGATCAACTTTCAGAGTTGTCAGTCCTTTTAATATCGAGCTCGGATGGACGTTATTGAACGCCCCTTCGATGTCTAGAAATGCCACGATTGTGTATTCTTTGACAGATAGTGAGCTTTCAATAAAGCTGACTAGTTCATGTAATGCGGTCTCAGTAGACCTGCCTTTCGAGTATGCATGTTGTCGTTTCGAGAGCAAACTTGAATCGACGCTAGTTCTAAGATAAATATCTATCATCCTCTCCAGAGTCTTAAGTAGGAATGATGATAAGCTGATTGGTCGGAAATCCTTCGCATTCGAGTGAGAGGCTTTTCCCGCTTTAGGTATGAAAACGACTTTTGATTCTCTCCACTTTTGTGGAATATATGCTAAGTTCATCCTATATATATCGCCGACAACCACGGGATAATTCTGTCAGCCACCGCTTTTAACTCCGCCGGAGTAATTCCATCAGGTCCGGGGGATTTGAATGATCCAAAGCTATTTAACGCCCATTTTATTCTAGATTCTGATACAATTTCCTCGATAGGAAACGACCGCTGAGCCACTGTGGCACCGCCAGTGCATGGTTCAACCGTCTGATTTCCGGGAAAGTGTGTGTCCAATAGTACCTCCAGCGTCTCCTCACTGGACGTTGTCCAATTGCCCTCCGATGTTTTATTGAAACCTGGAGCGGAGCTCGTGGATGCTAGCACCTTCCGTAGTCTGGAAGCCTCGGACGTATTCTCAATGCTGCTGCAGTAATCATTCCAAGAGTTATGCTGAGCCTTTCTCAGTTCTCGCTTGTATCCTCTCAGATTCTTCTTGTAAGCGTCCCAATCCACAGGAGCTCTGGTGGACTTTGCTTTGTTAAAGAGCTTCCTGCACGATTTCCTCATATTACCGAACTCCGTAGACCACCATGGTGGTCGATTTTCCCCCCTTGGCTTCCCTCTAGGGCATGCAGCTTTCAGTGAAATGTTGAAGGCCTTAGTAGTCCTCTCCACTGCGTGTTCGATAACTTGCACAGTGCTCATATTTGTCTCTGGTATTTCCGGTATCATCATATTGAACGATTCCCTATACCTATTCCAGTCAGCTTTCCTAACATTTGGCGGAAATATGGTCTTGGTGGTATGAACATCAAATTTGAAACTGATGTAGCGATGATCTGAGAAGCTGTGTTCACTTAAAACATGCCACTCAGATATCATTTCATTCAGTTCTTGCGAGGCCAAGGTGATGTCCAACACCTCTTGCCTGTTTTTAGTGACAAAGGTTGGGGCATCTCCATTGTTGCAAACTACCAGATTAGTACGCAAAATAAACTCTATTAGCGACTCTTCCCTTGCATTAGTATCACTACTTCCCCATATACTATGATGCGCATTCGCATCGCATCCCATAATGAGTTTCGTCTTTGTTTTCAGTGACTCCTCAACTAAGGTCTTAACGGCACATGGAGGCATCTCCCTGTCATATCCCATATAGTGATAAGTGATATGACTAGAGAACTTCTATGTCTGTGCAATCATACGCTTTCTCCACATCAACACACATTCCCATTACATGCATTGATCTTGACTTCAGATCGGCCACAAAATTTATAAGGTCGTTTATGCACATAGCTGTTGAATCATGGGGTCTAAAGGCATAATAACGTTCAGGCAGCTCATTAATCTGAGTTTTCAGCACACCTTCTATTAATTTGACATGTACACTCAGAAGCGAAATCGGTCCGAAATTTTCAATTTTGGTGGCATCTTTGTTCTTCTTTGGTACCGGCGTTAAAAGAATTCTCCTCCAGGAATCTGGGGGTCCTCAAAAAGCTTCTTCAGGATTTCAAAAAACGCATTTCTGTCTGAGTCCTTTAAATTAATTATCATTTCATAAATTATCTTATCAGCACCAGCTGCATATCTAAGATTTCTTCATGGCTGAACAAGAAGGTTAAATCAGGGGCCCATATGATTACAATTTTTTTTATTTCGACAAAATTTTAAGATGTCAAAATCATATGTTTATGGTGATTGTAGCTCTCCAAATGACACTGCATAGCAAATGCATCTCAAACAAACTCGCGCATTCATAGCTGGAGAATTGTTCAAAGATGACTTGAGTATCTTGATAACATATTCCAGACCCAAAATACCACGCACATCAGTTTTTAAACTGCATCATAAACTGTTTTTGTTAATAGATGGCGAAGATCCATTTGACTGACTTCCATTCTTAACTTTGGTGGGTATTATAGTCTTATTTGTCTCATATCGGCGTTCTTCGGATGAATTATCCACTTCACAATCAAAGTTGAATTACACACCATGCGTCAATCCGTGCGTTGATGGAAGGGTTGATTTTTTCTGTTTGCGGCAGACTTCGTGCTTTTGATTTCAAAGAGAAATTTCAACTCTTCAATCATCGGACGCATTTAACGCATTGAACGCATGGTATGTAATTCTACCTTCACTCATAGGTGACGCAATTAAATTTGAACCTTTATTTTTCTCTGGATTTTAATTATTTTTTCAGGACAATTGAAAGAATAAATAATTGCCACTTTAACCAATGCCATACGATTCTATTATCAGCTGATTTTGACTTCTTAAACAACATATTGAAATTTGTTGTTTTTGTTATCGTGATTCAACCTCCTTATTCAGCCATGGATTTCTTGATCTAATGAACGATTCAAAATCACAAACTCCGAATTGAGGTATTGGGTCTTTATTTTCAAAATCACTTGAGAGCGGCGGCGGGATGTCAATGGGAGCAGTTTCTGTCACCATATTGACAAAACACTCTTTCTGTTTCTCATTCCAGATATTATTTATATATTTTTTTCCTTACCAAATTTCCTCACGTTCTTTACTGTATCCCAAATCTCCTTCGGAGAGACAGCCGAGGAGCCTTCAGAGAAAAAAGCTTGAAAATTCGATTTCTTTAAAGTTCCAATATAGTTCATCAATTCATTGTCAGCCGTAATCCAATCTTGACAGTTCTCATCAGTCCTGTAGCGATGATACTTCAATCTAAGAGCATTGCGCCTTCGAAATAATCTTGAGGCCTCGGCGTCCCACCATGGCTTGGGTATATTTTGTTCCTAGAATCTATGTATTCTGAACCATTTCTAATAATAGAATTCATTTTGGTCGTGAATTCCTCATATGAGGTACACACGCTCAAAAGACTAACATCCTTTATAACACGGCGATGACACACTTTATAGAATCCTTTTGGAACCGGATCAAAGTCACAGATTTTAATTACAATGGGCAAATGATTACTGTTAGTAAGCTTTGCTTTTCGAACAGATCAGCTCGGATTTTGCCCAATGTTTCTGCATAACGTCACTTCAAGAAAAGAGAATTGCCCATCACGACATGAAAATGTGTAGTCACCAGTGTTGAGACAGCAAAAGGAAGAACCACACATCAAATCTGCAAGAATGTCACCTTTCGTATCAGAGACCCCCAAAGAGGCGATTTAGCATTTAAGTCACCGCCAAAAATCATTGGCAGGGAAATGTTCTCAACGGAGTCAATAAAACTGGAAATAATCGCCTTGAAAGAACAGTTCGAGGTTTTTGGTGGGATGTAAGCCGAAACAACACAGACATTTCTCTTCAGATTATGAGTACGGATACCAACCATTTCACCAAAAGGACAATTGTTTATAATTGAAAAAGAGATATCTCTTCTAATGTAGATGCCTACACATCCATATCCATCACTTCTGTTTCTATGAACATAATTAAAATTACAAATGCGTGTAGTCGAATTATCAGTCAACCATGTCTCAGACAGTAATGCTATGTCTATCTTGTTAGTCTCCAGAAATAATTCCAAGACATCTTTGTTTTCTCTCTTTTTCAGACTCTGTATATTTAGTTGTAATATTCTCATATTTTCAAACAATAATAAAACAAGGAAAAAATGTTACACTGAGAGGCTAATGGCCCCCAGCTTTTATGAACTCTGTGTCTTGTGTAGCAAAAAAACGATACATGTCTTGATGAAGATCTTAAATGAAATTTAAATGGTCTCCTCCGGAGCCGTTTGCCCCCATAACTATGTAATTATTTAAATTCTTAGCTAATTCATTTATAGCTCTCTCAAAGCCAGACGTCTTCAAATTCTCCGCTGCAATAATACCTACACCATTTGGAGCTTTAAACGTCTCACCTTCTTGTAAAGCAGTCTGGTGCTCTTTCTGTGTCCTTTTTGCGTTTGCCTCCTCTCGTTCCATGTTTATATTCAATTTGGCAACTCGCGCAAACGAAAATTGTTTATGTAGATCACTTGCAGCATCAAGAGTGTTGTTTACTTTGGTGTTATTAGAGAAGGGCTTAAAATTCGGTTTATGTCGAATTGGGGGGAAAGCCACGTCAAGATTTTGATCCAAAATATCAAACCTACTCGAAAAAATGGCAGAATATTTGGATCTTGCCTCCCGGATGGATAGATTCTCAACGACAATGATTTTCTTAATTCTAAAAGCCTTTTCTCTTGCCGGGCAGTCGCAGCTATTGGAAGGGTGCGCCATTCCACAGTTGAAGCAAGTGATAGGGTTACTGTAGTTATTCGGTTCAACCACTTCGTGGCGTTGAAAGCATATACGACAATTAGCAGGGGATTTGCAATGATCTGCAAAGTGGTTAAAACGGAAACACTGATAGGCATTGACCAAAGGGGATAAAATGGTGGACCCTCAATTTTGCACCACTATAGTCAACAAACTCTGGCTTTTTGCGACCCTTGAAGATGATCTTCACTCCTCTTGTATTTATGGTCTCCCCTCTTTCTTTTCTAGTCACTCGAATAACATCCAAAATAGGTGACGAACGACGCTTCATGCACCAACAAACACAAATACTTTTTACGGCAAGCGAGCTTTTTTATTGTATAAATCGCTTTACAGATTATCAGTTATTCCGGACGACAGTGCTCGTGTCGAACATATCACATATATTGTGCACATTATAAGTTAAGTCCGAAGACATAATCGATACTGCTGCATGTTTACGGGATCGATAACACATTTACCGAATATTTAGTCATCGCCGACAAGTCTTATCGATCCGAAACACTGTAAGATTCTTTACAAACATCGACATTACGTCCTGAATAACTGATAGTCTGTAAAGCGCATTAAGAAAAGAATCCCTATAAAACTAGACAAACATTTTCATCCCTTTGTAAATTGATCTCACATAAAGATCAAAAGCCATTGATGTTAGCACCTTTTGTATTTATTTTCGTAGTTTAGTATAATTGTAAATTGTTGCGGGTCAAGTCCAAGGGGAACCAAATGCTGGCCCACGGAGCAGTTTTATTGGCCCAGGTGGCAGGCAGGGACCATGTAGAAGTGAGGCCACAAATTTGGGTGCCGCAGGAGACTTCACCTCTGCCACCAACAGTAGAGTATATTGTAGCGTTTAGTTTTTATTTGTAATTGATTTAATTTATTATTAAAACATTTTATTTATAATTTTGGTGTATTCATCTGGGAGGTTTGGAGGTATGCGTTGGGCCGAACAGGAAATGAAATGTGGCCGTGGACATATGTTCGGCCGTCAAAGGTTTGTGGAAAGTGGTGCCAATTCACAGAGTTGTATACCTGTGACATGGATACACTGTAATGGCAAATGAATCTGGTTGGAAGAAAAGATGGAGGGTAAACACGAAAATTGTTGGTAGCTATTAATACATAGAAAAGTAAATAAAAACAAACATGACGCGAACACAAATGGGGGAAATGGAGCGTCATGTTGGGCCATATAAAAGGGCTGGACGCCATATAGACGATCATTCTCGCCAGTAAACTTAGTCAGTATCGGTGACAATTTTTGGAGGCCCGGTTCAGAAGAAGTATCAACACTGATTCATTGGTGCCAGAGTTCAACATATACCAAAAAACGTTAAATTATAAAAACTCAAGAATTTGAAGTGCTTGCTTTGTTTATTTATTTTTACGTGTGGCGTAATTAATAGAAGTGAGTGTGAAAAAAGGGCTATAATATGTAAACTATATTACATGTTAATGTTCTTGTGTGTTTTTCGCATTTCTATTTTATTGTGTGTAGTACGCCAAGTCAAAGGAAGCATTCGTAAACCGCTGGCCTCCACTGAAGTAAATATAACCTGGGGGTCAGCGACGTTTTTGGTTGATTGGTGTTGTTTGGCGTTATTATCTGCATCGAACTCGTCTAGAAAATTGCTTGAAGCGAGGTTTCTCCGTCGGCATCAGGCCATAATCTATAGTCCAGCAGATCAGACTCCATCGTAGCCGCAAATATCATCTCTCACCAATAAATCTTTGAGTAACCAGCAAAGATAACCTGAAATTTGGAAGAAATTTTCTAATATTAAAAAACACTGGAAAAATAAGGTAAAAGAAACATTTTAATTAATTACCGAAAAGCGAGATTCTGCCAAGTGCCAAGCCGGCGCGATTTGTGCAACAAGTGGCAGCAGTTTGATACTGGAAAATAAGAAAGTTAACGATTAATTACTGTCGTGAAAACTTATATGAAATTTTAAATAACAAAAAATAATGATTTTACTACTTTAAACATAAAAGAAAACATATAATCTACAAAATTTAACATTTTTGCTGAAGTAAATTTTCGAATACATATATTTTAGGCTAAGATTTGTTTAGTTTCATATATTTTTTTGTTAGTTATTAGGAAATTCTAAATTAATGTCATATTCGTTGTAATTAATACCAAGTAGGGAAACTTGTGAGCGCAGGATTTGTCCCCAAAGCGTCTAGACAGTAGTGTTAAATTTATTTTATTCCGTCATTTTAGGATCATTAAGTGATTAGATCCCTTAATTAAGGGAGCTCTTTTAAGGCCGGTACTATGTTCATTCTTGCGAAAGAATTTTATAGAAACCATTATTTCGCACATAGAAAGCGGTGATTATTTAGGTAACTGGGAGCGCTATTTAGCAGGGGCCGATCATGGCTGAACAAGGAGGTTGAATCATTATAACAAAAACAACAAATTCCAATATGTTGTTTACAATTTTAAGAAGTCAAAATCAGCTGATAAAAGAATCGTATGGCATTGGTAAAAGTGGCAATTATTTATTCTTTCAATTGTCCTGAAAAAATAATTCAAATCCAGAGAAAAATAAAGGTTCAAATTTAATTGCGTCACCTATGAGTGATTGTGAAGTGGATAATTCATCTGAGGAACGCCGATATGAGACAAATAAGACTATAGTACCCACCAAAGTTAAAAATGGAAGTCACTCAACTGGATCTTCGCCATCTATTAACAAAAACAGTTTATGATGCAGTTTAAAAACTGATGTGCGTGGTATTTTGGGTCTGGAATATGTTATCAAGATACTCAAGTCATCTTTGAACAATTCTCCAGGTATGAATGCGCGAGTTTGTTTTAGATGCATTTGCTATGCAGTGTCATTTGGAGAGCTGCAATCCCCATAAACATATGATTTTGACATCTCAAAATTTTGTCGAAATAAAAAAATTGTAACCATATGGGCCCATGATTTAACCTTCTTGTTCAGCCATGGGACCGATATTGAATTAAGTTGGTGATTGCTGCTTGCTATTACAAAATTAACATTTTATTTTTCTTTGGGCAATAGATCTGCTACTCCTTTGATCCTTTCTATATTTTCGGAACAAAAATATGATTCGTGTTTGCGTTATAAACCCACACAAATAGTTTTAATAAATAAATTATTTTTTAATTCACATTGCAAATGGCGCCATGCTATAAACGTCAGTTTTCAACTCGACAAAAAACAAAGTACCACAAATGGAAAAATTTCGCTAGTTTTCCGCATTTTGTGGTTTTGTATGGAGTTTCAACGCGAAAACCGAACAGAGTACCGGCCTTTAAGGTGGGTACTATGTTTGTTGGCACGAAAAAAACTTCACTTAACCATTCTTTCGCGTTGAAAAATGAGAGTGTTGACAATAGATTTCGAACGAAGAAAACAGCTATTTTGGAACTATTCTGCGTTTATTTCTCAGCAATTTAATTGACAACATCGCCAAACGTCATAATATTTTTACGTATACATACGCAGCAGCTGATTGTTTACATACACGCATTCATAATAATTTTTTTTAAGTGTTTTTCTACCAGTTTTTGAATTGTTTTGAACCAAATCTCACAAAGCACTGGACAATAATAATCCAAATGGATTCCGTGAATTTGTTATGCAAACTTTTACATCCGAAGCAATTGCTGAACGGATTCAGCAACAAACTTAATTCAGCAACAAAACAATTGGTGAAAAACGCTACTCGTTCATTGGAATATGCCGAAAAGAAGACACATAAGGAACAAAATCATCATAGTTTGAATAAAGTCGAATATCTTAAAATCGTCGTTATCACACCACCATGGAAAGACAAATGCGTGTGAGAATTTTCAAGCAAAATTTAAAAATCATACAGGATTTGAATGCAAATGAGCGTGGTAGTGCCAAATATGGTATCACTGAATTTGCTGATTTGACCAGTACCGAATATAAACAACGTACCGGCATGTGAGATGAGGGTAATGCTGCTGAGGGCAACGAGATGAGGGTAATGCTGCTTTAACCCCTAAAACTGAAATTCCAGACATTGAATTGCCCAAAGAATTCGATTGGAGAGAAAAGGTCAATGTGGCTCTTGCTGGGCTTTTAGTGTTACCGGCAATGTCGAAGATTTGCATGATGTCAGGACTGATAAACTGGAACAATATTCCGAGCAGGACTTATTAGATTGTGATACAACAGATTCAGTTTGTAATGGTGGTTTGCCCGATAATGCTTATGATGCCATTGAGAAAATTGGAGGTTTAGGACTTGAACTTGAAATGGATTTCCCTATCATGCACGCAAAGAACAATGCCGACTATATATGCACCACTTTGTGATCTAAATTTTCGATACCATCTGAAATCCTCCAAACTTGTTGGGTGATATATATAAAGGTTTATGTTCCCATATACATACTTTTAAATCTGAACCGACAATATATTTAAGACTTCTTAGAAATTATATATATATATATATATATATATATATATATATATATATATATATATATATATATATATATATATATATATATATATATATATATATATATATATATATATATATATATATATATATATATATATATATGGAAGCTATATCTAAATCTGAACCGATTTCAACCAAATTTTGCACGCATAGCAACAAAGCTAATTCTACTCCCTGTACAAAATTTCAACAAAATTCGAGTAAAAACTTGGCCTCTTTGGTCATATGAGTCTAAATCGGGCGAAAGATATATATGGGTGCTATATCTAAATCTGAACTAATTGTTTTCCTAGTGCAAAATTTTAAGCAAATTGCGCTAAAACTATGGCTTCTGTGAACATATAAGTCCAAATCGGGACTTAAATCTGAATCGATTTCAATAAAATTTAGCACACTTGACTTTACTGCTAATTGTTCTCCTAGTGCAAAATTTCAACAAAATTGGGGTAAAACTTTGGCTTCTGGCCCATATAAGTACATATCGGGCGAACGATATATGGGAGCTATATCTAACTCTGAACCGATTTCTTCCAAAATCAATAGGGTTCTATTCTGATCCAAAACACATAATTGTGTCAAATTTGAAGTCGATTGGGCTTAAATTGCGATCTAGACTTTGATTATAAAAATGTGTTCACAGACAGACGGACATGGCTATATCGACTCCGGAACCCACCCTGAGCATTTTTGCCAAAGACACCATGTGTCTATCTCGTCTCCTTCTGGGTATTGGAAACATATGCACTAAATTATAAAACCCTGTATAGGGTATAACTTTTTATTTATGTGGCATTAACATTTACCATTTATTTTTGGTATAACTTTGTTCAGAACAACTAATTTTATTTTTGGAACATAGCATATTATTCTTGTGATTCCATTCGTTGCAACCATAGTACTGCATCATCAATAGCACTGCCTCCTTTATATTTACCATGAAATGACAGCATAATTTGTGTTTATTATCCCGATGCCCAGTAAAAAGAAACGATGGTAAAATGAACTTCGCTAAATAGAGCTTTATTTGTTAACATTTTTCTATAAATTTCATGTTTATACAATATTTCTATTCAATCATGTAGTAGGGGGCGGCTAGATTGTGGTTGCTAGTTTATTACGAAAATACCACTCCATGTTATATTTATTTCGTCAACCGATCGTATAACAATTTTAAATAACAACGCGAACCACTTTTGCATTATAATTTAACACAAATCATTTGAATAAATAAATTATTTCTTAATTCGCATTACAAATGGCGCCATGTTTTGAAACTAACTAATCTCAACATATGGAAGGATTTAACACGATCTAATTAGGGACTGTGCGCTTTACGTCAGTTTTTCAACTCGAAAAAAACAAAGTATCACAAATGAAAAAATATTTCGGTAGTTTTTCGCATTTTTGGTTTTGTATGGGATTTCGCTGCGGAAACCGAACATAGTACCTACCTTTAGTTAGGAATTCGTGATACAAATAATTTTTGCGAGCCGTTAAAGGGCTACAAAAACAAATACATCTGGAGGTTTAAGATAGGCAAATCTGACCCAATGGCTCACTTTAATAATTAAAAATTGGTGTTAGTTGTCCCATATGTTGTTTGGTTTTTGATAGTGTCAATATTTTGTTTAAGAAAACGAGAATTTTTTAAGTTGTTGTTTTATGTCAATAGTGATAAGTTTTTGAATGTTTTTAATAATGACAAAATAAATATGTTTGTAATGTTTTGTGAAATCGAAATTATGATGTGTTAGTCTTGTTATTATGAGGAGGTGAGCTGAGTTGTATAGGCATGTGAGGTGAGTGTGTGGGATACGGGGTTCTTGCAAAAGGAGGAAATTAGGACAACAAGAACCATGGCAGGGAGGGCAAAGTGCGCGAGCAAAACATCAAGCTCCCACCGTCAAATAGTGTGTTTCGTGTTGATAATCGTTTTTTTTTGTTTGATGTGTCAATGTTTTCAATTAGTGTTCGTCCCTCTGGGCTAAGGTTGGCGGGTTGGAACCGTCTGAGATTTGTGCCGCGAGCTGTCGGAAGCCACTTTAGCGCCATTATAGGGGGCACGCAACAAAATCTTTTAATAAATTAATAAAATCTCAATATAATCTGCCCTTTCATTTAATATTGGAATTTGGTTAGGGTATTAATAGGACTGTTTTCTTTTAGCACTGGATATGCTAAGCCGTGAAGGACTAAAAGAAAACAGAGTACTCGTTTATCCAGGACATCTCCAAAAATATGCAACACTGTCATCAGCTGTTTAAAAACAATCACAGAAAAGAAGTGAAATCTTGCAGTTTTAATGTATGAAATGCTCCAATTAGTAATAAATATTTACTGCTGCGATTATTTATGACACTGTACCACTTTGAATTTCATGTTTTTCGAAAAATTAGTCACAATAAATTGCTATTGTGAATCGATGAAGCTTCACTTTATCAAAATACAATCTGGCAACATCGGCGCGACTTGCACTCTTGAGATGTTCTGGATAGAACAGCAGTGCAACGATGTTCTGGATAGCCCATACTAATGTTGCATCCAGTGCTAAAAGAAAACAGCCCTAATAAAGAACATCACGGGCAGTTGCACCAACAAACCAAACAATTAATATGAGATTGCGACAACAAATGCAAAGTTGATCCAACATGCAGTTTGCCAAATGTTTGTTGTGCTGACAGATATCATTGATTCCTGCCAACATTTTTTGAATTTGGGGGCGCTTCTGAGAATCCCCACTACGTCGAAAACAGTCGTATACAATAGCCAAAACTCCTTGGAAAAGCGCCGTCACTATTGAGAAGTTGTACCACGCCAAGTTACTACAAACAAGTATTGCATGAGTGCAATTATTAGGTGCCCTTCTGGATACATTTAGAAGGACGCCAATAAGAGCCACTTCAAACAATCAGACAAAGTGCATTTTAAGATAGTTGTAAAAGAATCATTGTGGTCAAGTAAAACACTATTGTTTATGCTATGTTCCCACCGACTCGTTTTCCTCATTCGTTTTTCCAAAACATTTCACCGTTTACACCGGGTTGAGATGTTTTAGTTTGATAGTTACCATGGAAACTAGAAATTCACATTTAAAGTGGGTATTAAGTTCGAATTTAGCCGCTAAAATCGTCATTTTTCACTATTACTTTTCTTTAATAATTCATTTCAAGGAATACAAACTTTGTGAAAATTTGCTTTGGGCTATTCCACATCAAGTTATAATAAAATTTGCAACAAATATGTATAATTTTGTGCCTTTTTTTACTGATTTAGTTTTCACTTTAGCGGCTAAACTCTAACTTAATACTCACCTTTAAGGTGGGTATTAAGTTCGAAATTCGATTCACATATATGTTATAATTACCGCGAGCGCAAAGGGAAATTTTTTATGTTATTTTCACATGTGCATGTTCTTAAAAGCCTTTGTCTATTCCTTTTTTATGAAACTTATTTCAATATTTTGACATATATTTTGAATAGGGTATGTTATTCGCGGTATATTCAAAATTAGGTGGGTTCACATTCTAAAATTGGCGTGTTTTGGAGGAAAACTTGTGTTTTGAACTTGTTTTTTAGTATGGCGAAATCGTCTCGTTTTGAAGTGTTTATAAAGGGAAAACATTTCAAACCCCAAAACATGCTTGGTGAGAACACCATATAAGATGTTTATTAATTTTATTAAACATTTATAAATTCTCATAAATATAACATTTATACGACTATCACATCACATTTAACATATTTTTATGCATTAATAAAAGATTGATGTTGAGTTACAAGTTGCAAGTTACATGTTGTAGCGTCTATCAGCCAGTGCTTTTATTCCCAATGGAGGCAGCGTGTCTGGAAAAATATTTGAAGAACTATCACTTTATTCCATTTGGAAAGTCAAAAATTGTTCACCAATATACCTTTCACAATTTTAAGCGAAATAACTATGTTTTCAGCACTTCATTATCATTTTTATTTAAATAAATTATAAGAAGCTAGTTGTGCTTGGTGTTTCACAAAATATAAAATGGTTCTTTTAATAATAGTGATGGCAAAATACTTTCATGCGAATAGTGATGGCAAAATACTATCACAGTTGGTGATTGTTGCAGTGTCACTTACGAGTCTGTGGTAGCGATGAGGATGAAATGGAACTTTGAAATGCTGGCAGGGAAAGCCCAAAATGTTGAAATATTTTCAACTTTTTTTGAAGCTTCGGCGCCAAGCTTACATATATTGTGTGCAAGCTCATATAATTACGTGTACTTCAACTTTTTTCAAAGCAAAGCATATAGTGAAGAATTAAGTGACGTGTCCATTGTGTGTCGGCGTATCTTATCTTTACTTACCAATTATTAATAAAATATTTTGAGTAATTTCAGTTGATTATCAAAAATTTTCCACATATTTTATTTCTTCCACGAACTTTGTTGCACAAAGTACCCAATAAACACATGATGAGCGTTTTTCAAATGCAATAACTTTTCAGTTTGAGGGTAAATGTAATTTTCAACATAAATTCAACTTGACTTGAAACAGCTCATCTTCAACACATCTTCAAATTGTTTGCGAACTACTTTCAATTTGCCAAAATGTTGACGAAATCTTTGAAAAGGTGTTGAAGATAATATGAGAAAACTTTGACAAAACACTACCCTAAAATGCAACGAAAAAACCATGTGGTTTTCAATACTTATTTGTGCAACGAAGTTTGTGGTCAATTGGAAGAAATAAAAAACGTGGAAAATTTTAGAGAATAGTGAATTTACTCCAAATAGTTTATAATACTAGGTAAGTTAAAATAAAAAATGAAATGAAACTTTAAGGAAGTCACTAAATGTATATATCTTTGCAGAAAACTTAAATTATGGATTCTACTTTCCTGAAAACATTAAAAAGCTGACCGATAAAAAATGTTGGACAATTAAATGGAACTGCTTCAAATAGTTTATAATAATTGGTAAGTCAATATGAAAAATTAAATCAACGCTTTAGAGAAGTCAGTAAATTTAAATCTCTTTGCAGAAAACTAAAATCTTTGGATGCTACATTCTTGCAAACATTAAGAAGCTGACAAATGAAAAATGAGTGGCTTATCGACAAAAAAAAGTTTCCACATACGTTTTAAAGTGCAACGAAAATTGTTGCACTTTAAACAAAAACTTCTGGATGAAAATGTGCATCACATTATCAATTTAATTTACATCCTATTATCAGTTCATAATGGATATTTTGTGAATTCCTTCTGCTGGAAATCGATTCTAACACGCGGTCCAACACGTTCCTAATTTCGAATTGCCCGGATATTAATAAATTTTAATGCTGTTTTATGGCACCAATAGGAAGGAAATCGAATTATCAATGCAAAAGTGTTTACAAATAATGTTTAAAATATTTAAAGTTTTGTTCTTATTTGTTGATATGTTTTATAAGATTATTATTTTGCAATTGGTATTGTTGTGTATTATGTTCCATTAATTTGCGTTTCACATTTTGATCGACTCGGCCCACTGTGCTACTTTTATTGAATGGTGAATTTACTGGCGTTAAAGGCATAGTTTTAGGGGCTATACAATTTTTTCAAACTTGTAACGGATAGACTGTATAGTGTGAACGTACCAGTGGCACGGCTTGTGATTAGGTCGAGCAGCTGTTTTTAGGTTGGCAACTCATGAAACCATTATTTGTCAGAACGAAATAAACACAGCTGTTGTTTGATGATCACCAGTCAACACTCTTTTAACATTTGAGTGAATTTGTTATTATTTATACTTTCCAGTGATAAGTTTGTAATTTTGTGAATTTTCTGATAACTTTTACTGTATTTTGTGCTTACTCGCGACTAAGTTTCAATTGAACTTCATAATTTTCCGATAACCATACGCAGAAACTTGGATTTGGTGGATAGCACTATGTTATACCAAGTTGGATACGAACGATTTTGCGAAAGTTTCTGGAGGCACAAAAAGGTATGACCACTCACGATAATGGCTTCACACTGTGTATTATGTAGTGTAGTGTGTTATTATATATTTTAGTTTGACGAAAATGAATAAATTATACAAAATTCATAGAATTTTGGCTTTGACTTTCAATTTGAAGTGGGTATATCATTCATACAAATTTTGGTTGAAAAGTATTTGCAACGATGTTAATTTTTAATTTGAATCGCATCCAAAATTGTTTGTGAAGTTATTGAGTAGCGATGCATTTCAATTTGAGGATAACACTTGAGAAATTATTGCTAATGTGTTGAATTTTACTGTTGAGGGTAATGCCTGTTTTTTGTTGAGAACGTAATTTTCTCAACAATTTCTCACTTTGAATATTACACTAATCCTTTGAAAAAATGTTTGAAAAATGGTTGAAATTTAGCATTTTTCAAACGTTTGTGTTTATTGGGTAGTATTGAAAACCATGTGGGGTTTTCGTTGCATTTCAGGGCAGTGTTTTGTCAAAGTTATCTCCAATTATCTCCAACACATTTTAAAAGTTTTCGTCAACATTTTGGCGGTTTGGAAGTAATTCGCAACCAATGTGAAAATGTGTTGAAGATGAACTGTTTCATGACAAGTTGAATTTATGTTGAAAATGATATTTACCTCCAAACTGAAAAGATGTTGCATTTGAAAAACGCTCGTCCTGTGTTTATTGGGAATTATTAACAATTATCGGGTTCTCGAACAGAACTAATCCCAATAAACACAGGATGAGCGTTTTTCAAATGCAACAACTTTTCAGTTTGAGGGTAAATATAATTTTCAACATAAATTCAACTTGACCTGAAATAGCTCATCTTCAATACATCTTCAAATTGTTTGCGAATTACTTCCAATTTGCCAAAATGTTGACGAAATCTTTGAAAAGGTGTTGAAGATAATATGAGAAAACTTTGACAAAACACTACCCTAAAATGCAACGAAAAAACCATGTGGTTTTCAATACTTATTTGTGCAACGAAGTTCGTGGTCAATTGCAAGAAATAAAAAAATGGAAAATTTTAGACAAATAACCAAATAGTTTATAAAAATAGGTAAGTGAAAATAAAAAATGAAATAAAACTTTAAGGAAGTCACTAAATGTATATCTCTTTGCAGAAAACTAAAATTATGGATTCTACGTTCTTGAAAACATTAAAAAGCTGACCGATGAAAAAATGGTGGACAATTAACTGGAACTGCTTCAAATAGTTTATAACAATTGGTACGTCAATATGAAAAATTAAATCAACACTTTAGAGAAGTCACTAAATTTAAATCTCTTTGAAGAAAACTAAAATCTTTAGATACTACATTCTTGCAAACAATAAGAAGCTGACCAATGAAAAATGAGTGGATTATCGACAAGAAAAAGTTTCTAGAAACATTACAAGTGCAACCAATTAAAATTGTTAAAAACAACAAATTGTTGAAATCAACAACTTCTGGATGAAAATATGTATCACATCGTCAGTTTAATTCATATGCTATTATCAGTTTAAAATGGATATTTTGTGAATTCCTTCTGCTGGAAATCAATTCTAACACGCGGTCCAGTACGTTCCTAATTTCAAATTGCCCGCATGTTAATAAATTTTAATTCTGTTTTATGACACCAAAAGGAAGGAAATTATCAATGCAAAAGTGTTTACTAATAAGGTGGGTATTAAGTTCGAGTTTAGCCGCTAAAATCGTCATTTTTTCAGGTTACTTTTCTTTTATAATCCACTTTAAGGAATACAAACTTTGTGAAAATTTGCGTTGGGCTTTTCCCCATCAAGTTATAATAAAATTTGCGACAAATATTTATAATTTTATGCCTTTTTCTTAAAAATTTAGTTTTCACTTTATCGATTTTAGCGGCTAAACTCGAACTTAATACCCACCTACAATGTTTAAGATATTTAAAGTTTTGTTGTTTGTTTTTGGTTCTTATTTGTTGATATGTTTAATAAGATTATTATTTATCAATTGGTATTGTAGTGTATTATGTAGTGTAGTGTATTATTATATATTTTATTTTGATGAAAATGAATAAATTATACAAAATTCATAGAATTTTGGCTTTGACTTTCAATTTGGAGTGGGGATATCATTCATACAAATTTAGGTTGAAAAGTATTTGCAACGATGTTAATTTTGAATTCGACTCGGATCGAAAATTGTTTGACAATTTATTGAGTAGCGATTCATTTCAATTTGAGGATAACACTTGAGATATTATTGCTAATGTGTTGAATTTCACTGTTGAGGGTAATGTCTGTTTTTTGTTGAGAACGCGATTTTCTCAACAATTTCTCAACTTGAATATTACCCTAATCCTTTGAAAAAATGTTTGAAAAATTGTTGAAATTTAGCATTTTTCAAACGTTTGTGTTTATTGGTATATGTTGATACCCAATAAACACAAACGTTTGAAAAATACTAAAATTCAATAATTTTTCAAACATTTTTTCAAAGGATTAGGGTAATATTCAAGTTGAGAAATTGTTGAGAAAATCGCGTTCTCAACAAAAAACAGACATTACCCTCAACAGTAAAATTCAACACAATAGCAATAATTTCTCAATTGTAATCCTCAAATTGAAATGCATCGCTACTCAATAATTTCTCAAACAGTTTTCAATGTGATAAAAATAAAAAATTAGCATTGTTGCGAATACTTTCAAACCACAATTTGTATGAAAGTCAATCCTAGTTCTAACTGAAAGTCAATACTAAATTTCTAGAGATTTTGTAAATTTTATTATTTTTTCGTTAACAAATATAATAATCTTAAAAATAACATTAATAATATATAAAAATAATAATATAATACCAATCAAAATGTAATTATCTTATTAAACGTATTAATAAATAAAACTATGAATACAACTTTAAATATCTTAAACATTTTTACATGTATAATTCCATTTCCTCCATAATGTTGGTGTCAAATAACTATTAATTAATATCCTGGCAATTTGAAATAATTACTATCGAGGAACTTGCTGGCTTGTGTGTTAGAATAGATTCCAGCAAGAGGAAATCACAAAATATCAAACTGATGACGGGATGTAAATTGATGTAAAGCACATTTTCATCCAGTTCTTGATATAGGAATTGTTGCACTTTGTTTTAATTGGTTGCACCTTGTAAGTTTTCTGAAAACTTTTCTTTGTTGTTCCCTTCATCGGTTTTTCATCGGCCAACATCTTCCAAGAATATACCATCCAATGATTTTAGTTTTCTGCAAAACAATCGAGTTTTGTGATTTCCATTATGTTTTCATTTCACTTTTTATTTTGACTTACCAATTTGTATTTCTTCCAACTGACCACGTACTTCGTGTTTTCCTCAAGAACGTTGGTGTTACAAAATTGTTGTTGTTAAAATATTGGCAATTTTCAGGAACTTCATGACTAGATAATTGGAATAAATTTCCAGCAATTTCAATTCACAAAATAACAAATTAAACCGATGATGCGATGTAAATTAAACTATCGATGTGATGCGAATTATCATCCAGTAGTTGTTGATATGAAAAAGAATAAATACCAAGTTTTTTTGGTTGCACTTTGATTTATGGAAACTTTCTCTTCTCGATAAGCCACTATCATTTTTCATCGGCCAGTCTCTTAATGTGTCCAAGAATCAGCATCCAAATATTTTAGTTGTCTGCAAAGAGATTTGATTTTAGTGACTTTTTTAAAGTTTTCATTTCGTGTTTTAGTATTACTTACCAATTATTATAAGCAATTTCAATTGATTATTAAAAAATTTCCACATTTTTTTATTTCTTCCACGAACTTTGTTGTCCAAAGTAGTATTGAAAACCATGTGGTTTTTTCGTTGCATTTCAGGGTAGTGTTTTGTCAAAGTTTTCTCCAATTATCTTCAACACATTTTCAAAGTTTTCGTCAACATTCCCAATAAACACAAACGTTTGAAAAATACTAAAATTCAATAATTTTTCAAACATTTTTTCAAAGGATTAGGGTAATATTCAAGTTGAGAAATTGTTGAGAAAATCGCGTTCTCAACAAAAAACAGACATTACCCTCAACAGTAAAATTCAACACAATAGCAATAATTTCTCAATTGTAATCCTCAAATTGAAATGCATCGCTACTCAATAATTTCTCAAACAGTTTTCAATGTGATAAAAATAAAAAATTAGCATTGTTGCGAATACTTTCAAACCACAATTTGTATGAAAGTCAATCCTAGTTCTAACTGAAAGTCAATACTAAATTTCTAGAGAATTTGTAAATTTTATTATTTTTTTCGTTAACAAATATAATAATCTTAAAAATAACATTAATAATATATAAAAATAATAATATAATACCAATCAAAATGTAATTATCTTATTAAACGTATTAATAAATAAAACTATGAATACAACTTTAAATATCTTAAACATTTTTACATGTATAATTCCATTTCCTCCATAATGTTGGTGTCAAATAACAATTAATATCCCGGCAATTTGAAATAATTACTATCGAGGAACTTGCTGGCTTGTGTGTTAGAATAGATTCCAGCAAGAGGAAATCACAAAATATCAATCTGATGACGGGATTGATGTAATGCACATTTTCATCCAGAAGTTCTTGATATAGGAATTGTTGCACTTTGTTTTAATTGGTTGCACCTTGTAAGTTTTCTGAAAACTTTTCTTTGTTGTTCCCTTCATCGGCCAACATCTTCCAAGAATATACCATCCAATGATTTTAGTTTTCTGCAAAACAATCGAGTTTTGTGATTTCCATTATGTTTTCATTTCACTTTTTATTTTGACTTACCAATTTGTATTTCTTCCAACTGACCACGTACTTCGTGTTTTCCTCAAGAACGTTGGTTTTACAAAATTGTTGTTATTAAAATACTGGCAATTTTCAGGAACTTGATGACTAGATAATTGGAATAAATTTCCAGCAATTTCAATTCACAAAATAACAAATTAAACCGATGATGCGATGTAAATTAAACTATCGATGTGATGCGAATTATCATCCAGTAGTTGTTGATATGGAAAAGAATAAATACCAAGTTTTTTTGGTTGCACTTTGATTTATGGAAACTTTCTCGATAAGCCACTATCATTTTTCATCGGCCAGTCTCTTAATGTGTCCAAGAATCAGCATCCAAATATTTTAGTTGTCTGCAAAGAGATTTGATTTTAGTGACTTCCTTAAAGTTTTCATTTCGTGTTTTAATTTTACTTACCAATTATTATAAGCAATTTCAATTGATTATTAAAAAATTTCCACATTTTTTTATTTCTTCCACGAACTTTGTTGTCCAAAGTAGTATTGAAAACCATGTGGTTTTTTCGTCAACAAATAAGAACAAAAAAAAACAACAAAACTTTAAATATCTTAAACATTATTAGTAAACACTTTTGCATTGATAATTCGATTTCCTTCCTTTTGGTTCCTTCCTTTTATTAACATACGAGCAATTTGAAATTAGGAACGTACTGGACCGCGTGTGAGAATTGATTTTCAGCAGAAGGAATTCACAAACTATCCATTTTAAACTGATAATAGCATATGAATTAAACTGACGATGTGATGCACATTTTCATCCAGAAGTTGTTGATTTCAACAATTTGTTGTTTTTAACAATTTTAATTGGTTGCACTTGTAATGTTTCTGGAAACTTTTTCTTGTCGATAAGCCACTCAATTTTCATTGGTCAGCTTCTTATTGTTTGCAAGAATGTAGCATCCAAAGATTTTAGTTTTCTGCAAAGAGATTTAAATTTAGTGACTTCTTTAAAGTGTTGATTTAATTTTTCGTATTGACGTACCAATTATTATAAACTATTTGAAGCAGTTCCAGTTAATTGCCCACCTTTTTTTCATTGTTCAGCTTTTTAATGTTTTCAAGAACGTAGAATCCATAATTTTAGTTTTCTGCAAAGAGATATACATTTAGTGACTTCCTTAAAGTTTTATTTCATTTTTTATTTTCACTTACCTATTTTTATAAACTATTTGGTTATTTGTCCAAAATTTTCCATTTTTTAATTTCTTGCAATTGACCACGAACTTCGTTGCACAAATAAGTATTGAAAACCACATGGTTTTTTCGTTGCATTTTAGGGTAGTGTTTTGTCAAAGTTTTCTCATATTATCTTCAACACCTTTTCAAAGATTTCGTCAACATTTTGGCAAATTGGAAGTAATTCGCAAACAATTTGAAGATGTATTGAAGATGAGCTATTTCAAGTCAAGTTGAATTTATGTTGAAAATTATATTTACCCTCAAACTGAAAAGTTGTTGCATTTGAAAAACGCTCATCCTGTGTTTATTGGGTTTTGCCAAATTGGTTGTAATTCGCAAACAATTTGAAGATGTATTGAAGATGAGCTGTTTCAAGTCAAGTTGAATTTATGTTGAAAATGATATTTACCCTCAAACTGAAAAGGTGTTGCGTTTGAAAAACGCTCATTCTGTGTTTATTGGGTAGGGTTTGATATACCATCTCCGTGTCGCCCTGTGACTACTCAGGTATATTTAGGAGATAAAAAATCATGTGGCAACGGCAAAGCCGAACACGTGTAGTTTGTTTATTTTTTTATGATCATCATTAACTGTGTGAATTTTTAAAATAATGTCTGCTGAAGAAGGTAAGATAAAATAATTCCTTCTTATATTTCTTACTAATTAAAATAAATCTTTAGAGTTTTCCAAGTGGTTGAATCGTGAAAGTAACACTTTCCATGATAATTTAAAATTTGCCATTAAAAGTTGGCAATCCGTCGAATTTCCAATGCCTGCAAAATACGAGATTATCTTGCAATGGATTGCTGGTCATACGGAGATAGACGAAATATTTGTAGACGAACAAAGTTTTAGGGATCTATTGAATCTGAAGGCACAACCAGGGTTGATAACCAGGGAAACAAAAGAAGCCTTTGTGACGTGGTGCATTAGAAAGGGTTCCGCCTGTGGCCATGTCTCCCGTAAATGGCCTGAATTGTACCTATTGCTTCTGGATTTTGAATTACTTCAGGATCTTTATCGGCAAAATTTCCATATACATATGCAAGTATATGAGGCATTTTTTATTAGTTACGAAAACTTTTTGGAAAATACTAATATGGCTGAAGAAAAGATGATGAACACCAATGAAACAGAGTTTTTTGCCTCCATTCTGAATAAATTAAAAGAGACTATAAATAGGTGCGGAGACGTAGCTAAGTTTGAAAATGTGTTCACTTCTGTTACTTTAAAGGCTCTGGTCAACACGTTGCTGACTATGAGGAAGTCAAAAACGAATTTCTTTGAAGAAATAACCGAAATCGAAAAGCAATTGACATTCGAAATGGACGCAAATGCCCTAATAAGTCGTATTCTGGACATGCCTTTCCATGTTCTTCTTGTGACAATGGAGTGTTCTATTGTAAACAGGAAAAACAATTACGAATATATAGAAATTATTGTGCGAAAAATTCTAAGCAAATGTCTCAGTAAGCACAAACTATCAAAGGACGGCCCGTTGAATATAACTATGGCCGCATATATACTGGAAATGATGAGCCGGCACGATGCTAACTTAACAAGCCAACCATCAACTTTGCATTATTTAGGTAATCAAGTAGCAAAAGCTGTTGAAATCGTGAATGGAAACCACTTAAAAGAAATACTAATGCTGTTATGTGCGACTTTACATTTTAATCCACTGATCCTCGAAAATCATATATTTAAAATCACTGTAAAAGTTATAGTAGAAACAAAGCCTAGTGAAAAGGAGGAACAACAATTACTCGAAGAATACCTTGTTCTTCTGATGGACATGTTTAGGCGCTTAAGTCGTGCAGAGAAATTCGTTGTGAATCTCCTTAAAGCAATGAATGACTACTTAAAGAAGGAAACTATTCCTAAAACATCCAAAAGAAAATCTGGCATCATATGTGATGAAATTCCGCCAAAGATACCAAAAATGGGAGAAGCCTGTTCTATAGAAATAAAAAGCAATTTGGACATAAAAAAGTACTTGAACATATTATTTCAAGATTTCTTCAAACCTCTTCAAATACAAAAAAAATATTTGGAAAGTTGTATTCTTTCAACTTCATCCTCATTCCCCATGCTGCACAATTGTTGGCCAAGCATTCCTGTGGGCTTAGCGTTTTCGAAAATGATTACAGGACTTGTTTCAAAACCATCACTGGTAGTTTGGAAAACATTGTTATTTGCTTTAAGTGATTTGATCGACTTTTTTAAAAGCAAGGGAAGTTTGGACGAAAGTGATCTTTTTCATTTGGACTTTCTTGTTGCTATGCTATCACAGTACTTCTCTGGCTGCAAATTAGGTGGGCAATCGGAGAAATTCTTAAGCGACGTGAAGAGTCAACGCCAGTTCACTAACAGTGTCATGCAAAAATTTGGGAAATTCATTTTGGAACAGGAGCACCAACCGAGAACGATGGCCGCTTTCTTAGAATTATCTTATTATGCATCATGTTTTGAGAACATCATCGTATTTTATAGACCTGATGGTTGTGGTGAAGAATATTTATCACCTTCTTGTGCTCTTGAAAGATTTCACTCGTTTCTCTCTGAGGATGAATGGAAATTAATAAGACAACGAGTACTAAATTTTGGTCAGTCTAGTTGTAAATATCTGCTACAACGCTTGCGATTACAAAAGCCACAGTCACTACTACTTTTGCTCGATGACCAAGAAAATATACATAATTTTGAAGGTTTCATAAACATTGGAGACAAAGAAAGCATATTTTTGTTGTTAAAATCGAACTATTCTATGTGGCTGATATCACAAATGTCTAGAAGCTCTAAGATTTCTCTTGCTTCCTGTATTATACACCATACAGATTTTTTGCATTTGGCATGTGGGGACTTGGATTTATTGGAGTTCGTTTCTTTGGCTATTTATGAAGAAGTCAGTTCCTATTTTTCATCTAAAAACTCATTGCTTAAGTCTTTATCAAGTGAAATTGACCAAATTCGGCAGTGCATCGAAACAACGGAAAGTGAGATACTAATAAAGCGTTTGGTTGAGGCTATTAATATCCAAGCAGGTGAGGGAAACAACGTGAAAAAAATTGATGTGGCTGAGATTAAAACTAAGCTTGAATTATTGTCAAAATTACCTTTGGGACAATTAAGACGACAACGTAAAACCATTATTTTCGCTTTACAACTGTGTCTCTATCGTGATTTGAAATTTGCTAAGGAAGATTGTTTGGCTAATCATGCATTGGAACAATTAAAAGGTATGTTTGAAAACTCCAAAATCGTTTCTTAACTTATATAATGAAAATTATTTTTGTTTAGAAATTTTGCACTTTGGGCAGCAGGTTCTTATATTCAAATATTTTCCGGCGGCTTGTCTTCTAAATTTGCTGCCTTGTGAAACATGCTGGGAGCTTTACGAGTTTCTTTTTGATACATTAAAAAAAGAAGAAAAAGGAATTGATCAGTTCTTGAATGACTTGGCGGAAATTATAAAAATGTCACAAAATGGAAAATCACTTGATGATAACAAACGAAAACTCCTGATAATTGCAGTCGATACGCTTTCTTCTCTAACAGGCTCGTTTGCCAAAAAAATGCGAACACATTTAGAGACGTTCATTAAAATATTCTCTAATTATTTGACAAACAACTTCAATGATTTGCCAATCGATAACAATTCTAAAATACATAGAAGCTTTGTATCAAAAACGTTACCTGGATTTGTATCGTACGCTTCGTTATTATTGACAAAAGCAGCTAGAACTAAAGATGAAGGAGCATACAATGATGTTTTCATCAAAGAAGAAATCGACGATAATTTCCGACATATATGCAAAATATATATTGGTCATTCCGTAAGTTAAACTTGATTTCTTGTAAAAATTTTAATTTGCTGCTTTTAAAACAATTGAAAAGAGAATCTTTGCATAGTTTTCCCATCTATAGGTGAGTACTATGTTTGGGTTTTTACCAAAACATCAAATTAGAAGTGCAAAAATTTATATGAAGATGATATTTTTTATTAAGTTTTGTCAAAATATGGGTGGAAAAGATCCAAGGCATTGATTGCGAAACATTTAATATTTCTAAATTAATTTATAAAAGTAACGGTGAAAACAAGATGGGTTTCAGCTTGAAAACTGAACATAGTACTAGTACGTACCATATGGGTGAAAAGTAGCTTATAGAAGTTCACCAATTTTGTAGAACCAGTGACCAGTGTTGTAGAACCAACTCCCAATGCCAAAAAGAACCAAAAATATAATTCCGAACACCCCCATTCCCATCACAAAGATATTTCCGCCATTTAAAGGTTTCTTAAGAAACCTTTAAAGTTTTATGAACATTTTGTACTTTTGTTAATAACAAAAGTATAGGTTGATAGAAAAAAACATGGTACAATTATTTGTAAGGTAGTTGATAAATAAAATATAGCAAGCGGTGCTTACTTTGGTATATCCTCTGTCAACTTCATTAGGCATAAAATAATGGTATGGGTTCACCGATAATGTGTCTACAATGCTCACTTTGGATGTTCTAATTGGTTTAGAGCCGTTAAAACGAGATTCACGAAAAATTTTACGTTTTCGCATCCATTGGAGTTTTTGAGCATTTTTGTCAAATTTAAATTCGTCTTTATCAACCAAAATTTAATACCTGACGCTACAAACTCAGACAAAAATTGGCATGCATATCTAGAGTGTTGCAAAATTTCACGTAAATAGGAGTATGGTTATATGTGTATAAATCGGGCGAAAGGTATATATGTTGGAGCTATATCTAATTTTTTTTTATTATTTAAGCAATTATTGTATAAACTTCATGCTTAACTTATACTACAACTAGTCTCTAGCTAATAAAGGACTAACCAGTAGTTCATATGTTGGTGTCGATAGACGTAATAGTAAAATTATCTTAGTTCAAGAAATTATTAAATTAAGAAAATGTATGTAAAGAAAAAAAAATATTTGGTTATGTAGTTCGGTTTTATGTAGTAAAACGTGTAATTAGATCTCGAGGATAAAATCGCCTTAGTCTTCTAGGTTGATATGATGGTTCTAGTAATTTTACAGCTTCGCGGTTTACGTGTTGCTGAAGACGCATATAGTGTTTTTGGGCGTATCTCGAGATTTCCTCTTTAACTGTACTTATTTGTAAGTCTCGATGCAGGTCCTTATTTCGGACGTATGTACCATGGAGCATTAACTGCTGATCTTATTGCTTTGTTCTGAAATTTTTGAATTTTTGCTATAGCACTACTTGATGCACAACCCCAAAGTTGAATACCATATAGCCATATTGGCTTTAGTGTTTGCTTATATATTAGGTGTTTATTATCATTTGAGAGAACGGAATTTCTGCCCATTAACCATTGTAAGTTACGATATTTGATATCGAATTCTTCACGTTTTTTATCGATATGGTATTTCCAAGTTAATTTGGAATCCAGTATAAATCCAAGATATTTTGCGGAATTTGTATGCGGTACTTGTTCTGTGTTTATGTATAGAGGCTTATATTGCGTAGTGATTTTTGCAAAGTCGACGTGTAGAGATTTGCTGTTGTTCAATTTAAGACCCCATTCAGTTGTCCATTGATAAACTTTGTTGA
Source organism: Haematobia irritans (assembly GCF_050003625.1). Taxonomy (NCBI): domain Eukaryota; kingdom Metazoa; phylum Arthropoda; class Insecta; order Diptera; family Muscidae; genus Haematobia; species Haematobia irritans. The sequence goes on from NC_134399.1 coordinate 49,116,340, forward strand.
GGCCTTCCTGGAGTTGGCTTTTGGACTCATCCGTGTTTCTCCCCGAAGACATTAACACCGTATCATCGGCAAATGTTCCGATGAAGCACCTTTCGGTTACAGGCATATCATAGGTATATAATATATATAATAATGGGACAAGAATGCTGCCTTGTGGTACCCCTGAATATATTGGGTAGAGTTTTGTAAATTCGTCGTCATGACGTACTCTATAAAATCGGTTACTGAGGTATGAAACTAAGATTTCACAGTAATTTTTTGGAAGCAACCTTTCAAGTTTACTAAGAAGACCTTCATGCCACACACCGTCAAATGCCTGAGAATTGTCCAAGAAAACAGCGGAACAAACTTGCTTATGTTCAAAGGCGTTATTTATATTTTCAGTTACCCTATGCACTTGTTCGATAGTCGAGTGCTGTTTGCGAAAGCCAAATTGGTGGTCAGGTATAATATCCCTCGAATGGACAAAGTACTCCAATCTTTTTCGGAATAATTTTTCAAAGAGCTTCCCTATAACTGGTAGAAGTGATATAGGTATATATGAGCTGAGATCATGAGGGTTTTTGCCCGGTTTATGTATCATGACTATTTCTGCAACTTTCCAGCAGCTAGGCACGTATTTCAATTTTAGTACAGCGTTCATTATTGTGGTCAAGCGCGCGAAACCATGATATGGTAAGTTTTTAAGGACATCACTCTTTAATTGGTCGAAACCACCAGATTTGTTGTTTTTGAGTTTTTTTGACCTCGTTCCACACTTCTCTAAAAGAAATGTTGTCAATAGGAACTTCGACATTGATCGATTGTTGGTGAAGATTTAGATTTGCATTATTTGGTATTTGCGAGTAATTTGAAAATATAGATTGTAGGTTTTGTGCGAACTCATCTGCTTGTTCAATGCTGCTCTTAGCCCTTTTTTCGTTCCTTTTTAATATTGCTACTTTTTGTACTGCTGGTCTATTTTTTAGATTTACTGCCTTCCAAAGGGAGTGGTCAGAGTTTTTGTTTGGGGCAAGGTTTGAGAAGAACCTATGGAAGTTTTGATCCTTGTGTTTTTTTGTCAGCCTGCTTAATTTTTTAGTAGCATTACTTAACATATTTTTGTCTTCGGGTGACCGTGTTTGTTGCCATCTTTTCCTAAGCATTCTTTTGAGTTTGATTTGATTTATTATATGTTGCGGATAAGAACACATATTAGTTACACTATATGGTTCTGGTGTACTATGCCACGCAGCATTTTGTATCAGGTTTGTGAACGCCTCCACTTCTTCTTCAAATTCATTCGAATTAGTAATCGGCGAATGACTAATGGACTTTGTGATTATGTGTCTAAAGTTATTCCAATCAGTTCTTTTGTTTGTCATACCATAATTAGTTTGTATAACTGTTGTCTGCTTAAATTATACAAATAGATAGGTGAATGGTCAGAGCTAAGTTCATGACCATCTTCTATTCTAAGTTTACTAGGGGGAATTTTTTTGGTAATAAAAAAATCAATTAGATCTGGAATTTTTGACGCATCTGCCGGCCAGAACGTTGGCTTTCCCGTTTATACTACTGCACATCCAGTAAGCTGCACTGCACGATACAGTTATCTGCCTTTGGGTGTTGTTAATCTAGAAGTCTTTGCGTTGAAGTCTCCTCCCATAATAAATGTATGTTTGTGTGAATTTAAAATATCCTTATATTGTTCAAATTTTATGTTGTGTCTTGGAGGACTGTATAATGATGAAACAGACAATAGTATTTTGTTTATATAAAGTGTTACTGTTGTAACTTGAAATTCTTCTAATGATATTGTATTTTCCGGCCAATGTTTAATAGATTTTTTTTTATCAAAATAGCACTCCCTCCCCCAGATGAGTTGCTAGGTGAACCGAATGAAAGAGGTTATAGTTTTTAATATTCAGGTATGAATCTTTAACAAAGTGTGTTTCGCTTACGAGGCATATGCCAATATTTTTCTCATGTAGAATGAACCGAAGTTCGTCTATATGCCTTAAAAGGCCATTTGCGTTCCATTGCATAATTTTTAGTAATGACTCCATTTAAGCAAGAGTACCGAAAAAATTCTCCTCTAGCATATTTAATCTAGTGTTATTAAGAGTTTCAATCGCCTCTAATTTCGCAAGGATTGTGGACAAAGTGTTTTCGTAAGTGCCTTTGCTAGCACTTATCTTCTGCGTGTTGTTTGATTTAGTCATCTCTGAATATGACTTCCTAGTTAGTGGTGGAACGGTGGAATTTATTCCTGATTTACGAATTACTTGTTGTGGTATTTTATACGAATTTGAATTTGAATTTCTATTTTCATTTTTTAGTTTTTGATTGCGTAGCTTTTGAAGTTCCTTCCAATACAACCTTTGTAGCTAGCAGGATGTTGTTCGCCGCAGTTGCAGCATTTCGGGAGAAACACCGAAGGTTTTTCGCAAGTTTTAGTTTCGTGCTTTCCTGCACATCTAGCGCATCTGGACTGTTTAGAGCAGTAATTTTTTGTATGGTTATACCCCTGACAGTTCTTACACTGTACTGTGGTATATGTTTTGGGAGTTTTATTGCTTCGATTTTTACAATCGTATTAAGAATTTGCTTAATATCAAATATTTTCTTTATGTTTTCTGTAGGGTGAAAACTTAAGACAAATAAATCGAGAGGATCTTTTGTAAAATAATGTGTTTTGTTAAAAGCATTTATAATATTGCCTAAATCTAATATAAACCGATTTAAATCAAATCAATGGCAAGCTTATTAAGAATGTTAATTCTACTTCCTGTGCAAAATTTCATGCAAATCGGAGTAAAACTGTGGCCTCTGTGTTAATATGGGTGTACGATATCGGGCAAAATATATATGGGAGCTATATCTAACTCTGAACCGATTTCAATAATGTCGAACAGATTATGTAAAAAACAATATGTCCTCTGTATGGAATAGGTTAGGTTAGGTGGCAGCCTGGTGTATCAGGCTCACTTAGACTATTCAGTCCATTGTGATACCACATTGGTGAACTCCTCTCTTATCACTGAGTGCTGCCCGATTCCATGTTAAGCTCAATGACAAGGGACCTCCTTTTTATAGCCGAGTCCGAACGGCGTTACACATTGCAGTGAAACAACTTAGAGAAGCTTTGAAACCCTCAGAAATGTCACCAGCATTACTGAGGTGGGATAATCCACCGCTGTTGTTGTTGTTGCAACAGTTTTTAATGTAGTTTCATCCATTTTGTTCTATGCTTGTGTAGTTCGGCTGGTAGCCAGATCAAGGAACTCTGCGACAAGGATGGGGTGTGTCCAGAGTGATCTGGTAGTGAGACGGGTAGGCTTAGCTGGGCAAGCAAAAAGTTGACGAGTGTCATGTGGCCCTTGATTACATATGGGACACACGTCAGCTACGCTGCTATCAATCACTGATAAGTATGAATTGAGGCGGCTGCACTTGCCTGATCTTAGTTGGGCCAAAACTACCCTTGTCTGCCGTGGGAGGTCTCTCTCCTCCGGTGCAATCGGCAGCGGTCGGACTCCGAGAACAGGATTAACCTTGTAGATTCTCACCGCTTCAGCTACAGTATCCTCATGAATCCTGTTCAGACCTGTCTGGTATGCTGCCTGATCTAGAGGCTCTCTTTGTAACGCTGGATCTCGGGCTCTAGAAGGTGAAGATCAATCCTTACATTCCTGGGTGGAGGTTGTCTATCCACAAGATGGTGATTCGGATGACAACTTCTATGGCAACCCAAGAGGTACTGCTTTGACAACATGTAGTTGTGTCGACGCACTGGGATGATCTTGGTCTCCGCATAAAGGTGATCCAGGGGTGTACTGCGGAGACATCCTGTTGCGGTTCTAAGGGCAGCGTTCTGACAGGTATGTATGTTATTCCACTGCGTATCGCTCGTTTGAGGTGTCCACACTGGCGCTGCATAGTTTACCACTGACCGGCCAATTGCCTTATATGTAATTAACAAGGTTTCTTTGTCCGCACCCCAAGTGCTGCCGGCAATCGACTTGAGGACCTTGTTTCTACCGGGGAGCTTATCACAAATTGCAGTGGCATGGGCGGACGACTTATAAAGGCTGTCGAATGTAACCCCGAGAATCTTGGGGTAATTTGTTGTCGAAATTGTTTCGCCATCGACTCTGACATTCAACTGCCTGCGTACTTCCGCCGTCCATGTAGTAAAAAGTGTGGCTGAGGATTTGGTGGGAGATATCCTCAAATTTCTTGCAGTGAAATAACTGGTAAGATCAGCGAGGTAGACATTTAATCGATCGCAAATGTCATCAACAATGGGCCCGGATGCCATGATTGCGCAATCGTCCGCATAAGACACAATCTCGACGCCGTCAGGAGGGGGTGGAATCGAGGACAGGTAGAGGTTAAACAGTGCCGGAGATATCACCCCGCCCTGGAGAACTCCCTGTTTAACTCTACGGGGTTTTGACTTCTTGTCCCTGAATTCCACGTACGACTGGCGTCCACACATATAATTAAGAACCCAACGCTTCGCCCCTGCCGGTAGGGACGTGTTCTCGATGTCCTCGAATAATGTGGCATGGTTGACCGTATCGAACGCTTTCGATAGGTCAAGCGCCATGAGGACCGTCCTATGACACGGCTTGGGCTGGTTAAGTCCACTATCGATATGTGTCGAAATGGCATGTAAGGCCGTCGTCGTACTGTGTACCTTACGGAATCCATGTTGATGGTGGGCAGCTGGAAAATTCTCCACAAGGCTGGGGAGGAGTAGTGCCTCAAGTGTCTTGGCTACTGGCGAGAGAAGGGATATCGGTCTGTACGATTCACCTTTACTCGAATCTTTGCCTGGCTTCAGTAGTGGAATCACTCTTCCCATCTTCCAGACATCGGGTATAATGAGTGATTCCAAGGACAAATTGAGGAGTCAGGTCAGGTACTCAACTCCCAGTATTCCCAGATGCTTCAGCATTAGCATTGAAATTCCGTCGGGGCCCAGCGCCTTAGATGGTTTCGCGCTGTTGAAACAAAATATTTAATAGGTTGGCTGATAAGTCCCCGGTCTAACAAAGAAAAACACATTTTGTTTTGTCAAAATACGTTTTTATTATTCAACATAGTTCCCTTCAAGAGCGATACAACGATTATAAGGACGTTCCAATGTTTTGATACCATTTTGGTAGTACTCCTTCGGGTTTGCCTCAAAATAGGCCTCAGTTTCGGCGATCACCTCTTCATTGCAGCCAAATTTTTTCCCTGCGAGCATCCTTTTGAGGTATGAGAACAAGAAAAAGTCGCTGGGGGCCAGATCTGGAGAATACGGTGGGTGGGGAAGCAATTCGAAGACCAATTCATGAATTTTTGCCATCGTTCTCAATGACTTGTGGCACGGTGCGTTGTCTTGGTGGAACGACACTTTTTTCTTCTTCATATGGGGCCGTTTTGCAGCGATTTCGACCTTCAAACGCATCAATAATGCCATATAATAGTCTCTGTCGATGGTTTTTCCCTTCTCAAGATAATCGATAAAAATTATTCCATGCGCATCCCAAAACACAGAGGCCATTACTTTGCCAGCGGACTTTTAGTTTTTCCACGCTTCGGAGACGGTTCACCGGTCGCTGTCCACTCAGCCGACTGTCGATTGGACTCAGGAGTGTAGTGATGGAGCCATGTTTCATCCATTGTCATATATCGACGGAAAAACTCGGGTGTATTACGAGTTAACAGTTGCAAACACCGCTCAGAATCATCAACACGTTGTTGTTTTTGGTCAAATGTGAGCTCCCATTTTGCACAGAGCTTCCGCATATCCAAATATTGATGAATGATATGACCAACACGTTCCTTTGATATCTTTAAGGCCTCTGCTATCTCGATCAACATTTTACGGTCATTCAAAATCATTTTGTGGATGTTTTCGTCGGTAACCACCTCTTTCGGGCGTCCACTGCGTTCACCGTCCTCCGTGCTCATTTCACCACGCTTGAATTTTGCATACCAATCAATTATTGTTGATTTCCCTGGGGCAGAGCCCGGAAACTCATTCTCAAGCCAAGTTTTTGCTTCCACCGTATTTTTCCCTTCAGAAAACATATTTTATGAAAACACGAAATTCCTTTTTTTTCATTTGTTTTCACAATAACAAAAGCTGCTTCACAAAAGACGCTCTATCTCACAAACTAATTGACTTACAGACGTCAAATTTTGACACGAATCATTTGAATGTTGGTACTATATAACAGGGATCCGGAGCGGAGCGGAGCGGAGCGGAGCAAGCCCTTTTTTTGCCGGAGTGGGAGATGAGCGGGAGCGGCATTTCTAAAATCCGGAGCGGAGCGGGAGCGAAGCGGTTTCCAAATGAAAAACCGCTCCGCTCCGAATAAAATATTACTTGAATGAGATGTGTAACTTTGAAATTACACTGTGTAGGTAATTTCAAATTTAGCTAGTACTTAGCGTAGTGTGAGTAAACGTTTAAAATGTACGATATGTATTTTTGTACGTACGTACATTGGGGAAAACACAACGTGTTTTTTAGTAATTGTTTTCAAAAACGGCAAATGTCAAAATATATATCTAGTATGTGTTGTAAAAGTAACAACAGTACTTTCGATCAATTTCATCCCGTATTAAAGGGTGATACGGTCAAAATTTGGTCAATATAAACTTGACGTATTTCTTTCAATTTTGCATTTAAAAAACCTGAACAACCCTCATTTTGAAGGTGTGTGTGTGTAGAATGTTGCTCCTATTTTGATTTTGGAATTCACTCTTCAGTTGTCAAAATGCCGTCCAAGCAAGAAGAGCAGCGTATCAAAATTTTGCTCGCGCATCGCGAAAATCCGAGCTACTCGCACGCAAAGCTGGCAAAATCGCTAAAAGTTGCCAAATCAACCGTTACAAATGTAATTAAAGTGTTTGGGGAACGTTTGTCGACAGCCAGGAAGTCTGGATCGGAGGGAAATCGAAAACCGGAAGCCGCTGAGACGACAAAGAGAGTTGCCGGTAGTTTCAAGCGAAACCCTAACCTCTCTCTCCGAGATGCCGCAAATAAGCTGGGTGTATCGTCTACAACCGTGCATTGAGCCAAAAAACGAGCCGGACTATCGACTTACAAGAAGGTAGTGACTCCAAATCGCGATGATAAACAAAATACGACGGCCAAAGCGCGATCCCGGAGGCTGTACACGACGATGCTGACGAAGTTTGAATGCGTGGTAATGGACGACGAATCCTACGTCAAAGCCGACTACAAGCAGCTTCCGGGACAGGAGTTTTATACGGCAAAAGGAAGGGGAAAGGTAGCAGATATTTTCAAGCACATAAAACTATCAAAGTTCGCAAAGAAATATCTGGTTTGGCAAGCCATCTGTACCCGTGGCTTGAAAAGCAGCATTTTCATAGCTTCCGGGACTGTCAACCAAGAAATTTACGTGAAAGAGTGTTTGAATAAACGTCTGCTGCCTTTCCTGAAGAAACACGGTTGTTCCGTACTGTTTTGGCCGGATTTGGCATCTTGCCATTACGGTAAAAAGGCCATGGAGTGGTACGCCGCCAACAACGTGCTGGTGGTTCCCAAGGACAAGAACCCTCCCAACACGCCAGAGCTCCGCCCAATTGAGAAATACTGGGCTATTGTCAAGCGGAACCTAAAGAAGACCAAAAAAACTGCTAAGGACGAGCAGCAGTTCAAGGCAAACTGGCTTTCTGCGGCTAAGAAGGTGGACAAGGTGGCTGTACAAAATCTGATGGCAGGTGTCAAGCGTGAGGCCCGGCAATTCGGATTTGGAAAAGCGAAAGCCTAACTGAATATTTTTCCTGAATTTTATACTAATTGAACTTGAAAAAGAAATTTAATTTGATTTTTTAAATAAACGATTTCACCGATTTACACGCGTTTTCCCTTGACCAAATTTTGACCGTATCACCCTTTACTACAAAGATGTTTGTAATGAACGTCAAATACATGCAATTAAACGATCTTATTTATATTTATCTACACTGAAAAAAATATTGTCGTGAAGTCAAAGATTCCATGTCCTTAGAATAAGAATGCAAATTTTGCTTAACATGGAAGACGCATTTCTCTAAAATAAAGTTTTTTTTTCTTGTCCAAAAGGCAATAAACTTTTGAATGAAGTTGTAATGTCCTTATAATTAAGTGATTTTACTTAAAAATGTGTATCATAACATGAAAGATAAAATTTTTGAGGTAAGGTCAACGTGACTTTAATAATTAAGAAAAATTCTTTAAAATTAATAAAAATGTCTTTAAATTTGTCCCCTTTTTGTATCTTGCCTACAAAGCAAAAAATCGTTAAAAAATATGACATGTTTTTCAACACTTTTTTTTAAAGACACTGTTTACTTGAAACATAGCAAAATTTCTACTGGAAGTAGAGTCTTAATACGGAAAATAAAATTGTTGTTAACTCGTTTTTAAAGGATTTTGATAACAACTGACGAAAAAAATCTAAAAAAATGAAAAATTAACATTTGCTTCCTAGAAGCAAGTACATAACCCCCAAATTTAAAAGAGAATTGCGTCTTTAAAGTATCCTTACTTGTATTCTCCGCTTCTTTGGCTCGGAATTAATACCCAAACTGTTAAAGTAAAGACAAAATCTTTGGAACCGGGCATGCTTTTTTCAGTGTAAGGACATTCATATTTGCTTTACTATTGTACTATATCCTAGCATTCTCTTATTTCTGATATTAGTTCTCGAAAATTTAATTAAAATTATGGATAGTTTCAATTTTGGTTGAAAAATGTGCGCATATACATTTATTATACAATAAAGGGGAAAAAAGCGAAATTAGGTAACACTAGATCTGAGTAAGAATATTCGTAGGTATACCACGGACTGATGTCGATGGAGGTTGTTGCAAACATAAACATACACACACACATTACAAATATAACAAAACCTCTTCTCTACGTCTGTTGCAAAACAAACAAAAAAAAAAAAACTTTCGGAGAGTAGTTACTTCTACCCTGTGTATAGACTTTCAATTCCAATCAGCGTTGCCGTTTTGGTCCGATCGGACCAAAATTGGTCCAAAAGATTTCTAATTTTTAAATTTGGTCCGATGGTCAGACCAAACAGAATTTGGTCCATTTTGGTCCATTTTCATAAATTTGGTTTCTATCACATATTAAATAGTAGATGGTGCACCGCAAAGAATATTGTCGGGGGGCCAAATATTTCACATGCTTAAAATACGAATACGAATTTTGCTTAGAATAGAAGACGTATTTCTCTGAAAAAAAGTTTTTCCTTGTCTAAAAGTCTCTAAACTTTTCAATGAAGTCTGTTTGTCCTTATAGCTAAGTGATTCGACATAAAAATGTGTATCCTAACATGAATGCAAATTTCGTTTTAATGAAGTCAAAATGGATTTAATATTTCTGAAAAAATCTTCAAAATTAATAAAATATTTCAACACATTGTTTTAAAGTCATTATACCCTAAACCAAGTGGTTAGGGTATAATAAGTTTGATCTGCCCAAAAATGTGCCTACAAGAAATATTGATTTTAGACCCCATAAAATATATACCGATCGACTCAGAATCACCTCCTGAGTCGATCTAGCGCTTGGTGTCCGTCCGTCTGTCCATGTATTTGTTGTTCACAGGATTTAGGTCGCAATTATTAACCGATTTTGATGAAATTTGGTACAGGGAGTTTTTTTGGGCACAGGGACGAACGTTACTGAATTTGGAAGAAATCGGATCAAATTTAGATATAGCTCCCATATATATGTATTGCCCGATTTCGACAAATGGGGTCACGTTGCACTTTTTTTACTAACCGATCGTCGTCAAATTTAGCACAAAATAATCTTCTGTATCACCCTTTAAGTCTGAAAATTTCATCGAAATCGGTTCAGATTTAGATATAGGTCCCATATATATGTATCGCCCGATTTTGTCAAATTAGGTCATAAAACCCTTATTTATCAACCGATCTTACTCAAAGTTGGCGAAATGTAATGTTCTATAGCACTAACTATATGTGCAAAAAAATCATCGAAATCGGTTCAGATTTAGCTATAGCTCCCATATATGTACCGCCCGATTTTTATACCCTCCACCATAGGATGGGGGTATATTAACTTTGTCATTCCGTTTGTAACACATCGAAATATTGCTCTAAGACCCCATAAAGTATATATATTCTGGGTCGTGGTGAAATTCTGAGTCGATCTAAGCATGTCCGTCCGTCTGTCCGGCTGTCCGTCCGTCTGTGGAAATCACGCTAACTTCCGAACGAAACTAGCTATCGACTTGAAACTTGGCACAAGTAGTTGTTATTGATGTAGGTCGGATGGTATTGAAAATGGGCCATATCGGCCCACGTTTACGTATAGCCCCCATATAAACCGATCCCCAAATTTGGCTTGCGGAGCCTTCCGGAGCAGCAAAATTCATCCGATCCGGTTGAAATTTGGTACGTGGTCTAAGTATACGGTCTCTAACAACCATGCCAAAATTGGTCCATATCGGTCCATAATTATATATAGCTCCCATATAAACCGATCCCCAGATTTGACCTCCGGAGCCTCTTGGAGGAGCAAAAGTCATCCGATGCGGTTGAAATTTGGTACATTTCGTTAGTATATGGCCTCTAACAGCCATGTAAAAATTGTCAAATTTTATTACTATAGAAAGATTTGTCAAAATTTCATTTCTATAGAAAGTTTTGTAAAAAGTTTATTTCTATAGCAATGTTTATCAACATTTTATTTCCATAGAAAATTTTGTCAAAATTTTATTTCTATAGAAAATTTTGTAAAAAATTTATTTCTGTAGAAAATTTTGTCAACATTTTATTTCTATAGACAATTTTGTCAACATTTTATTTCTATAGAACATTTTGTCACCATTTTATTTCTATAGAAAATTTTGTCAACATTTTATTTTTATAGAAAATTTTGTCAAAATTTTATTGCTATAGAAAATTTTGTCAAAATTTTATTGCTATAGAAAATTTTGTCAACATTTTACTTCCATAGAAAATTTTATCAACATTTTATTTCTATAGAAAAATTTGTCAAGTTTTTATTTCTATAGAAAATGTTGTCAAAATTTTATTTCTATAGAAAATTTTGTCAAACTGAATTATATACGTATTTAATCGGCCTTTTTTTTGTTTAATATATACCCCTTATGGACTAACTTACAATTTAGAAGACAGTGTTAAAAAGTTTTACGATACCTTGCCATCGGCAAGTGTTATCGCAACCCAAGTAATTCGATTGTGGATGACAGCCTTTAGTAGAAGTTCCTACGCAATCCATGGTGGAGGGTACATAAGATTCGGCCTGGCCGAACTTACGGCCGTATATACTTGTTCTAAATAAAATAAAACTCAATTGAACAAATAATACAATGTTTATACTATAATTTTCTCGAAGAGGAGCGGAGCGGAGCGTGGAGCGGAGCGATTTTTTTTTCTCGGAGCGGAGCGAGGAGCGGAGCGGTTTTTTTTTTCTCCGGAGCGGGAGCGGAGCGGAGCGAAAAAAATGGACCGCTCCGGATCCCTGCTATATAATATGCATTTAATACTAGCGACGCCATCTAATAAATAATAAAACTCCTTTTTCCAAATTCGCAAATGTTTTTTTCTTGACGCACGTGCGTACTAATGAAAAATTTTGCTAATTGTCAACCAAATTAGCTGTTTTTTATCACCTTGAAGGGAACACTTGTAGCGTTCGATACCGTTACAGGTTTATGAACAAAAACAACACACGAAGTTGCCCACAGGCAACTTTAGGGTCGAAAGGGTTAAGGGGGTTTTCTGGTGACTTTTGGTGTGGACTGTTTTTACTAAAGGTTTGTTGAGTGTTTTTTTATTTGTTTAGGAATTGTTGATATCCTTTTTTTTCGTTCTTCCATTGCTTTATACAGAGATTCCGTGGGGATTTGGAAGTTCTTATTTTTGGGTGTATGACCAACACGTTCCTTTGATATCTTTAAGGCCTCTGCTATCTCGATCAACATTTTACGGTCATTCAAAATCATTTTGTGGATGTTTTCGTCGGTAACCACCTCTTTCGGGCGTCCACTGCATTCACCGTCCTCCGTGCTCATTTCACCACGCTTGAATTTTGCATACCAATCAATTATTGTTGATTTCCCTGGGGCAGAGTCCGGAAACTCATTCTCAAGCCAAGTTTTTGCTTCCACCGTATTTTTCCCTTCAGAAAACATATTTTATGAAAACACGAAATTCCTTTTTTTTCATTTGTTTTCACAATAACAAAAGCTGCTTCACAAAAGACGCTCTATCTCACAAACTAATTGACTTACAGACGTCAAATTTTGACACGAATCATTTGAATGTTGGTACTATATAATATGCATTTAATACTAGCGACGCCATCTAATAAATAATAAAACTCCTTTTTCCAAATTCGCAAATGTTTTTTTCTTGACGCACGTGCGTACTAATGAAAAATTTTGCTAATTGACAACCAAATTAGCTGTTTTTTATCACCTTGAAGGGAACACTTGTAGCGTTCGATACCGTTACAGGTTTATGAACAAAAACAACACACGAAGTTGCACACAGGCAACTTTAGGGTCGAAAGGGTTAAGGGGGTTTTCTGGTGACTTTTGGTGTGGACTGTTTTTACTAAAGGTTTGTTGAGTGTTTTTTATTTGTTTAGGAATTGTTGATATCCTTTTTTTTCGTTCTTCCATTGCTTTATACAGAGATTCCGTGGGGATTTGGAAGTTCTTATTTTTGGGTGTGTTTATCAAGACATTGAAAGAGCACTTATCATTGAGTTTAGTTTTAAGTAGAGAGAGAAGTTCACCACTGTGGTAATATAATGGACTGAATAGTCTAATGGCGTTTTCGATTCGCAAAAAATATTTTGCCTTGGTGTTACACTACTTTTTTCCTCATTGTATTTTCACCCAAATGACAGTGTCATTCCAAAGTTATTGTTAATTCATAATATTTTGTGGGATACAGTGTCCAAAATCTATGATAGTGTTCTTCATATTTTGCAATCAATTTCGAGGATGTTGCCCCTTTTTTCCCAATCGAAATCGCCATAAGTGAGCCTGACATCTCGGGCTGCCACTATACCTAACCTAACTAACATAGTTTTCAGTAGCTCTTTTCTTTCAGGACATAATTTGTTGCTAGCTCTGAGCATGGTTGCAGTTAATGCATTGACATTGGCAACACTGTTGTGCTTTAGTTGTGTTTTCTTAGTGCTATTAAATTTTCAAAAGTTTTTTTGAGTTTTTTGCATGGAAAGAAAAGTTTAATTAGTGCTGGTGTATTTTAAATTATTTAGATAAGTGATTAGTTTGTTGAAATAGTTCAATGTTGGTTGATTCTCCGTGTAATTAATCTATATTGTACTTATTCTCATTGGATTATTTGTCTGCTAAATAGTTTGTGTTAGTTTACAATAAGAACAAGTGTGCTTTCCGCACTTCATAAGTCAGGGGGCTCCCTGACTTATAGGGGGATAGCAAGATTGAGTGACTCACACGTGAATCACGTGAGTCGTGAACAAAATCCAAAGCAAGTCTCGTGAATGTGCGTGAATGGGACAAAGATAAATATGTCGTGCGTGAGCGTGCGTGAATAAAATTTCTGAAAAGTCGCGCACACGAAAAAGATTTAATTCATACTCGAACTGAAATTAATTTAGCTCTCTTGTTACCTTTGTTGATTTCCGTTTGGAAAATGTAGTGAGGCTCGCGAATTTGTCGTGAATCACGAGAATTGTCGTGAATCGTGCGTGAACGTGAGGCTTTAAAAGTAGTTCGTGCGTGAGCGTGCGTGAGTACTGGTTTTAATTTCGTGAATGTGCGTGAGTGGGATTTGCTACAACACGTATCGTGCGTGAATAAACATTTTGCTTCGTGATTTGCGTGAGTGGGAGAAAATTTCAGTCACGCGCACACCTCTAGTATCCACGAACCTTTCTGCTTGGCTGTTTGAGCTGGGATGGAAACGAACTGTTCGGGTACGCTGCATTGTTCTTTCTATGCACCATTGTTCAAAGTTGGTGGAACAGAACTGCGTTCCGTTATCGGATATTAATTGTTCCGCATTGTCGAACTGTGAGCAATACTCATTCATTAACTTTATAGTTGTTAAAGCTGTCATTGATGTTTCATAAATGACTGGATACTTTGAAAATGTATCGACTATGATCAGGTAATATTGACTTTCGACGGGACCAGGGCTGTGGAGTCGGAGTCCGAAGATTTTGCTGGAGTCGGAATCGTAAAAATTTTGCTCGACTCCGACTCCGGCTAAACTAAATTTTTTTAAATACTTCACATTTTTGTAACTAAACAAGTTTTCACGCAAATTAGTTTCCATTGCGATATTCATTCGTATGACTGTAAATGAAAAGCAACTTCCAATTACGGAGATCATTTCATGTTTCCTAGAATATTAGACTAGCAAATGTGCTAAATCGATCCATTTTAATGCCCACCACCATAACAATTTATTTGAAATATTTCGAACAATCGATTTTTTTAATTTTATTTTAAGATAATATACATATGTGGTGACCCTTAGCTACTGGAGAAAAAATCAGTTTTCAAATATTTCTATTTTTCAAATCTAGTTGCCATAGTTTTTCATATTTAATTTTTAATTTCAATTTTTGAATTTTTAATTTTTTACATTACAGTAGGCATGGTTTGCATTATATCGATTTTTTGAATTTCACTGGAAAGAAAATAATATTTGTTTAATCAAGTTAGCTTTGTATTCTTTTACATATTAGTATGTGTAAGACAATTTTATTTCTATAAAAAATTTAGTCAAAATTGTATTTCTATAGAAAATTTTGCCAAAATTTTATTTCTATAGAAAATTTTGTCAAAATTTTATTTCTATATTTATTTCTATAGAAAATGTTGTCAAAATTTTGTTTCTGTAGAAAAATTTGTCTCAAAATTTTATTACTGATGCTCACTGTTAAGACGAAAACTTGTAAAAATGAATCAAATTTTCCTATACCACTAATACATATTCGACTGATGAATCATAAAAGCATTTTTGTGAAATTACCTAAAAAATTTTAAATATTTATACCTTGTGCCTTTAAGTTAAAATGAACTCATTGTGAAGAAAGTTGAACTTCGTATAGCGCCAAAGACATTTTTATTTGTTTTAAAAATGTGATTTTCGTAGAAATTTGGTAAAATGCATTCCATATATTAGTTAATATTTTCATATATTTATGTACCACTATACTACAGAATGAAAAAAATTAACTGAATTGAATTCATATATGGAATGATTTTATTGAACTTGTTCATTCATTTACATCTTTCTGGTAATCCTTTTACTTCAAAATTAGAACTGCTTACCTTCGTTTTGAAATACAATTTTATTTATTTATATAGGCAATTTTTTCTTCAATAAAAGACATGTTTTATTAACCCTGGAAAGTCATCCTTATTTTTTGTACACTAACGTCATCCTTCGCCATTTTGACTACGGCTTATTTCAAGACGCTATAATTTGCATCGTGAGCAAAAATGAGAAGCACCATCATCTTTATACCCCATCACGAACATTGATAGATTTATTGTTTGTTATTTATGTTTAATGATTTCCAAAAAAAAACGAAAAATGTTCTCACTAATTTAAAATAACAAATACTTCGATGACAGATACCGATTACAGGTAGATCAAAGAAATATAGGAAAATATCCTATTTTCTAACAAGTGTGTTTCCTTAAGTTTTGAAAGAATTGAATACTTCTTAGTATAAATGAACTAAAATAATTTTCTATGCCAAGTGTTATTCGTATGTATGATAAGCTTTCTATAATAAAGGAAGTCAGAATTATCATTTTATAAGAAATTTTACTAAATTTGAGGAAACTTGGTTTTAGTTCGGTTTTTGTTTACTTTTACGAATGCTTTGTTATCAGTGAATAAAATTTTCTTGTTAAGTAGTAAATTCTTATACCCAGCGAAGAAAACAGTATTAGTAAAATACCATGCCTTATTCTAGTTAATAAACTACTCCTAAACAACGTCGTTTATGAATTTCACAGTAACCCGAATTGGTGTTCAAAAATCAATTTCTTTTAAACGCAAACGTCGTCTTAAATTTACGCTGATAAAACGAATTTATCCCACTTCTGAAATTGTCCTAATAGTCTTTCGAAATAATTATCCATAAACCGCAATTTTAATATAAATGTAAGGTTTTATTTCCTGCAGAAATGTATGTGACCGAACTGGTTGAATGTTACACGACGACTTATTCTCTCAAGACAAATCACCAAACGAAAAAGCAGAAAAAAATTCAATGATAATGGAACAAAAACATATAATATTTTTGAGCCCAAAAATATTATATGCTTGAAAACTTTTCCCAAAAGAAGATTGTGCTCATTCCCTCACATAATTTTCACTTCCACGACCTTTTTCAGTTCTTGGCACCATTTTCTGTAATACAAATAATGTTGAAGAAATTATTCAATTTTATAATTTTTTTTTTAAATTTTAGCTTTCGCCTGGACGGAGAATCTAACCGAGGACCATACAGTTTGTAAGCCAACTCACTATCCACTGGGCTACGTAGCTGTTATGGTCATCAATAGACAATTATCGTTATAAGTTTTATCTAATTATACAATTATTTTTTCGAGCTTTATGGACAGATATAGATTAAGGAACATGGTTAATAGAGCCATTGAAAAGAAAACGCCAGATACAAATCTATACACGCCTGGACTGTATATGTTTCGGTTCGGGCGAATGAACCTTTCCACAGCCTTTAGTATAGATCTGGCTGGGAGAGATAACTCAATTTTGGGCCCTTTATGCTAACTCGTTATGGAGAAAACATTTGGGAAATTTCCTCTTACAAATTGAATCATCTTTTCTCCCACTGTACATCATCTTTTCATATAACTTACAAGTCCCTTAATCTTATTTTCATTTCGTTTTGTTACATAGTAATGCAACAACACGAAATTTATTTTTAGAAAGCTAATTTGTTAGAATTCACCTAAGTGGTGAACAGTCGAACAATGCTTATTGTTTCTACAGTCAACTACAACATGTGACAACTTACAGAAACTGGTTCCCAGGATACAACAACAATTCTAACGCGTACATTAGTCGTGTTTTTCCTAGTTTTACGACGGGCTCATCGTTGCTTATTATATTTCATGTTAGCCTGATACCGAAACAGGCAATTGACGTCCAAATGCATTACATCTAATTATACAATTATTTTTCGAGCTTTATGGACAGATATAGATTAAGGAATCTTTTCTCCCACTGTACATCATCTTTTCATATAACTTACAAGTCCCTTAATCTTATTTTCATTTCGTTTTGTTACATAGTAATGCAACAACACGAAATTTATTTTTAGAAAGCTAATTTGTTAGAATTCGCCTAAGTGGTGAACAGTCGAACAATGCTTATTGTTTCACTTAGAATTCACTTAGGTGAATTCTAACAAGTTAGCTTTCTAAAAATAAATTTTGTTCCTTAATCTATATCTGTCCATAAAGCTCGAAATATAATTGTATAATTAGATATAATGCATTTGGACGTCAATTGCCTGTTTCGGTATCAGGCTAACATGAAATGTTCTAAGTTTTATTTATATAGCATAGTTTGCGGCGCCTACGAGCCGATGCAAACAAAACATTATTTGACAGAAACATACATTTTTTTGCCACGTGGAGCAATGGTTAGCATGTCCGCCTTGCATCCAAAGGGTCGCGGGTTCAATCACTGCTCCGACTGAACCCCTTTTTTTTAATTTACATATTTATATTTATACTATATTAAATTTTTATAATGAAACTTCGAAATGTGGTTTATTAAAGATTTACAGTCAGAATCTGTGCTTGATATAAACGAAATGGACTGAGCTATTGGATAAAGTATTATTATTTTATTGCAAAAATAACAATTTTGTAACAAAAAACTGTTTTTGGTATAAAAGTTTGAAATTTTGGAAGGAAATCCAAAAACTCTAACAAAAGAAGAACGTGGAGTCGAGTATAAACATACATAAATAATTTTATAATATACACATAAATTTATTTAGGCGTGAACAGTTTTTTTCTAGCATTTAACACCATTTTGAATGCATTTAAAACTTATACCCTCATGTTCTGGTTTACGAATTCGCAAAACGCAAAATATTAATTTTTCAATAACTTCTGAACCATTCCATTTTTTACCAAGAAATTTCTTCTGATTAAATTCTTTATCCATAAGTGTGTAACACTTTCGTGTTATAAATAATTGTAGTTCGAAAAATAAAGTGAGTGAAAAAATGTGAGTTTTGCGAATTCGTAAACCAGAACAGGGGGGATTGTGTTTTGTACTTAATTTCATTTTGTCGTGAATTGGACCGTTTATTATTTTTTTCTTATTGATCATTCCTGTATGTATGCATATGTACAACCCTGTTTTGTTCCATTATCATTGCATTTCTTTTTGATTTTCGTGTAACAATTAACCAGTTCGGTCACATGAATTTCTACGAGAAATAAAACCTTACATTTATATTAAAATTGTGGTTTATTGATAATTATTTCGAAAGGCTATCCTCAGGACAGTTTCAGAAGTGGGATTAAATCGTTTTATAAGCGTAAATTTAAGACGACGTCCACGTTTAGTAAAAAATTGATTTTTGCAGAGCAAATGCAACAATTCGGATTATTGTGAAATTCATAAACGACAAAGATTGATTTAATTGAAAGACTTTATGCAAGACAATTGGAAGAAAAGCAAAAAATAATCATTCGAGAAGTGACGCAAAATTCGGTGCATGAAAATTCATTTCAAAGTGTTGACGTAGAATGCTTTATTTCAACTCCTCGAAAAATTGTACATATTTTCTTCTTCAAACGAATTTCTAAAACTATGTCTACTACGTTTAAATTTTGTATAAATGCCACAGTCGTTTTTGACAAAGTAGAATTTTAAATATTACAACTAGAATAGAATAAACATATAACATTCTCCCCCCGTGAATCAGGTTGATTCACCATCATTCATACTAAAAACGGCTAATTTTGAAACAGGTCGTCACTTAATTCCAAACGACGTCTTTACTTCAGCGGAACGTACTTGTCCATCTTTGGCTGGAAATACTTTTATGATTCTGCCCTTTAACCGTTGACTTCTTGGCATTGTTGCATCCACAATGATAACAATATCATCTATTTTCACAGGTTTTGATTTTTCTCTCCATTTTGGTATTTGAAGACGTTGGGACGGGAATTCGGTCACCCATTGTTTCCAAAAACGATCCTTTAAATTTTGGACTATTCTCCATTGCTTGCGAAGACATAGATTTTCTTCAGAATTTGTTGGAGTTTGGATCGAGTTTAAACACCCCAACAAAAAATGATTCGGAGTAAGTGGTTCTTCATTCTCGGAAGATATTGGAATTTCTGTAAGATGTCGGGAATTTTTTATTTTTTCTGCTTCAATTAATAAACTATTTAGTGTTTCCAATCTCATCATTTTGAAGTGTTTTCGACAAAATCCTCTTTACTATTCTTATAAGGCGTTCCCAAGCACCTCCAGAGCTTGGCTTTTCAGGGCAATTAAAAATCCATTCGATATTTTTATTAGCAACTTATGTAAATATGTCTTTATAGAATTAGTCTGTAAGGATTATTTAATCTATAGACTTAATACATAAACCAAACTTCGTCGTTGACTCTGTTAATGTCAATAAGCCGTTCATCTCGCTTCAGTAGCTTTTGGGCACCAATGAAGTTGGTCCCATTGTCACTTCTAATTCTTAGGGGAATTCTCCGTCTGTTAAAGAAATTCCTTAGACACAAAATTAAGGCATCGGTTGACAAATCATCTGCCAGTTCAATATGAGCAGCTCTGACCGTTAAGCATGTAAAGACTACTGCCCATCTTTTCTCCCTTAATTCCACACGACGTCTTTACTTCAGCGAAACGTACTTGTCCCTCTTTTCTCCCTTCTACGACCAATAGAGACATTGAACGGCCCACAGAGGTCAACTCCTGTATACGTAAATGGTCTAACATAGGGTATTATTCGATCTGGTGGCAGCTGACCCATTTGAGGAATTATCGGTTTAGCTGCATCCATCTTACAGACAGAGCAGTTTCTTTTGAGTCTATTATATAAGATCTTGATTCGTGGAATACAGTACCTCTGACGCAATTCAATTATTGTGAGACTCGTATTCTGGTGGTGATTTTTGAGATGAAAATGTGTCATTATTAATTGTGAGACCCAATGGCTGTGAGGCAGCATTATGGGTCTGTGTGCATCATATGGCAAGTAGAGTGCTTCATCAATACGTCCTTTAACGCGTAGTAAACCATGCACATAAGGAACTAGCTTATATATGGAAGTTCTTTTCGAAATTGGTTTCCCATGTCTTAAACAATTGATCTCATCTGAGAAATGTTCGAGTTGAACCGATTTACAAATTTCTCTATCTGCTTGATCAATTGCCGTGGCGGTTAAATACGTGGTTTTTTTCGGTGCTAGTTTGACAAATCGTAGTATCCATGCTACAGTGCTTCGGTGCTAGTTTGACAAATCGTAGTATCCATGCTACAGTCCTTTTCAATTTGATGTAGGAAGAAAAATTTTCATAATTTGTCAGTGAATCCTTCTTCTAAAGAAGAGTTGGATAGAACAACATTGTTAGGTTGCCAGTGACTTTCGTTCTTTGTCAAAATTCCGGAGCTTTTATCCACACACTTTCATTCGTGAACTTTGGTGGATAAACAGTTCTTGTACCAGAATTTGCTGGATTTTTTTGGGTTGGTACACGCTCACAAAAAATCGCTTCTGTAACATATACTCCCAAACATATTTTGCTTCAAGCATATACATTTTTGGGTATTGCCCAAACATTTATATGTTTGATCTCTTCCAATATATAATATATTTGAAAGCATATTGGTCTAAACAATATATGTTTGGGTAGTCAATTTCCAAACATTTTGTATTTTTGCATCCAAAATCAATAATGTTGTCTTCCAAAAAACAATATGTTTTTATGTGAACATATAATATGTTTGGAAGCATTTTGCACCCAAAAATATTATATGCTTAAAAAAAATTCTCCCAAACAATATTGTGCTCAAAATTTTATTTATTTATTTATATATTTACAATCATAATGAATTATGAAAATAAACAGGTAATATAGGTGCTAACAACATAGGTTTTCGACCTGAATGCTCAAAATTTTGTTTCTGCCCAATTGTATATTCCCCCACATCTTTCTCACTTCCACGAGATTTTTTAGTTCTTAGCACCTTTTTCTGTAATACAAACATTGTAGAAGAAATTATTCAATTGTATGATTTTTTTTTATTTTAATTTTACCTTTTGCCGGACGGGGATTCGAACAGCGGACCACACAGTTTGTAAGGATCAAAGAAGTAGCTGATCAATTGCCCAAGAAAAAATAAAATGTTAATTTTGTAATAACAAGCAACAACCACCAACTTAATTCAATATCGCTCCCTGTTAAATAGCGCTCCAAGCTACTAGACACATATTTGTTTATAGGCTATTTCTAAATTAATATATGTTTGCATCCAAGCATATTATATTTAAAAACATTTTATGTCCCAAACATAATATGTTTTAACATGTTAACATATATGTCCCAAACATGTTATGCTAGTTTATGAACATTATATGCTTGCACTCAAAAATATTGTGTTTACAAATTTGTGTTCCAAACATATAATGTTTATAGCCAAACATATGAAAAACAGTCTTTTTCATCCGTGTACATACCTCCACTGATTTGGATGCGAAAGGTTCAAAATTCCTGCAATGCGATGGCTGACGAATGATTTAAACCGTTTATTGGTTGAATTTATCCATTGAAGAACCGTTTGGGAATCAGACCAAAAAGTTACGGATGTTATCTCACATTCATGTCCACCAACAACAGCTTTACTTAAGCGTGTTCCTAGTACAGCAGCCTGCAGTTCAAGTCGCGGAATACTCATATGTTTCAGGCATGTAAATCATGTAAAGACTACTGCCCATCTTTTCTCCCTTAATTCCACACGACGTCTTAACGTACTTGTCCCTCTTTTCTCCCTTCTACGACCAATAGAGACATTGAACGGCCCACAGAGGTCAACTCCTGTATACGTAAATGGTCTAACATAGGGTATTATTCGATATGGTGGCAGCTGACCCATTTGGGGAATTATCGGTTTAGCTGCATCCATCTTACAGACAGAGCAGTTTCTTTTGACTCTATTATATAAGATCTTGATTCGTGGCATACAGTACCTCTGACGCAATTCATTTATTGTGAGACTCATATTCTGGTGGTGATTTTTGAGATGAAAATGTGTCATTATTAATTGTGAGACCCAATGGCTGTGAGGCAGCATTATGGGTCTGTGTGCATCATATGGTAAGTAGAGTGCTTCATCAATACGTCCTTTAACGCGTAGTAAACCATCCACATCCAGATAAGGAACTAGCTTATATATGGAAGTTCTTTTCGAAATTGGTTTCCCATGTCTTAAACAGTTGATCTCATCTGAGTTGAATTGAACCCATTTACAAATTTCGAGTTGAACCTATTTACAAATTTCTCTATCTGCTTGATCAATTTCCGTGGCGGTTAAATACGTGGTTTTCTTCGGTGCTAGTTTGACAAACCGTAGTATCCATCCTACAGTCCTTTTCAATTTGATGTAGGAAGAAAATTTTTCATAATTTGTCAGTGAATCCTTTTGGATCGTGGATATAAGATAGTTTGGCTTAATTTCTTCTTCTAAAGAAGAGTTGGATAGAACAACATTGTTAGGTTGCCAGTGACTTTCGTTCTTTGTCAAAAATTCCGGACCTTTTATCCACACACTTTCATTCGTGAACTTTGATGGATAAACAGTTCTTGTACCAGAATCTGCTGGATTTTTTTGGGTTGGTACATACCTTCACTGATTTGGATGCAAAAGGTTCAAAATTCCTGCAATACGATGGCTGACGAATGATTTAAACCGTTTATTGGTTGAATTTATCCATTGAAGAACGGTTTGGGAATCAGACCAACAAGTTACGGATGTTATCTCACATTCATGTCCACCAACAACAGCTTTACTTAAGCGTGTTCCTAGTACAGCAGCCTACAGTTCAAGTCGCGGAATACTCATATGTTTCAGAGGATCGCATCTAATTTTTCCCATAACGAAAGAAATGTCATTTCCAATTTTAATGTAACAGACAGCTGCATATGCCTCCTGGCTTGCATCAACAAAAACATGTAGATGTACTTGCTTGTAGCTGTACTCGTGGTGAATAACGTTGGTGACAAACAGCGTTTTATATGAAAACATTCTATTTTCTTAAATTCTTTCCACCACATGCTCCATTTGTTATGGATATAATTTGGAATCGGGTCATCCCAATCGATTTTAAATTTCCATGTCTCTTGAACAAGAGCTTTCGGGTACAATAAAAAGTCTGTTATCAGACCATAAGGATCGAATACAGACATCGTTATCTTCAAAAGTTCACGCTTTCTTGGAGGTCGTTCCCCAACGAGAACTTCTGATCTGAGTGGAACTTTGTTTTGAACTCGAAGACGTCTCTTGATTTGTTCCAATACATTCCCAAAATTTTGCTTGTCAACATTTGTTTTTCCATATTGACTTCTTCCTTACTAGGTGAGGTTTGACCGTTCATAATTTCTTCCAGTTTTTGGCTATTTGATATAAAACCTCTTAGTTCAAACCCCGCCATTGAATGTATTTTAACAACTTGTTCGGAAATCTTGATAGCTTCGTCTTCAGTTTGGAAACTGGCCACAAAATCGTCCACGTAATGTTTCTCTAAAATGGCTGCACATGCATCTGGATATTCATGCACATATTCTTCATCATTAATATTCTTTACCTACTCTGCACTACACGGTGAACATATATCACTAAAGGTCATGGAAGTCATTGCGTAATGTTTTATGGGCTGTTTGGCATCGCCATTTCTCCACAGAGGTTAGGTTAAAGTGGCAGCCCTATTAAGATTCAGGCTCACTTAGACTATTCAGTCCATTGTGATACCACATTAACTAAAAGTACCTATTACATATGGACACTTCTAGTTTTAACCGCTGAACCTTCTCGATTATTTTCTTCTGTTGAACCAACCACATTGTTCCAAATCATTAGCAGACTGCTTAAGTTAACGTTTTCCAGGTCCGCCAGTAATCTGAAGCTATATGCCCCTAAAATTTGCTTACGCCTTACACAAAATGCAAGACACTCACACAAGAGGAGTTTTATTGATTCCTTTTTCTCCGCATCATGACAGCTCATACAATAGTCATTATACTTCGCACCAATAGTTTTTGCAAAATCGCGTATCAGGCAGCAACCCGTTATAGCAGATATCAGGAGTGATGTCTGGCGTCTCGAGAACACTAGCATATCTAGTGTGCGGTTTAAGTTTAAATGGGGCCATATTTGCTTGGTGTCGTTACAACCCTTGCAATTCTCCCATCGAACATTTGCCATCATGACAGCCTTCTCACGCAGTAAGAGCTTGCAGGTAGCTAGAGGTATACCAACAGATTCTAGTTTTCCTGGAATATGTAAGTAGTTCCTAGCCTTGCCAGCTCATCTGCTTCGCAGTTCCCCGGTATGTTCCTATGGCCAGGCAACCATATTAGGTGAATGTTGTGCTGCTCAGCCATCTCATTGAGAGATTTGCGGCAGTCGATGGCCCTTTTCGAGTTGAGGAACACAGAGTCCAAGGATTTTATTGCAGGTTGACTGTCTGAGTATATATTAATGCCAATATTGCTTGGAGCATTACTTCTCAGCCAATTCACCACTTCTCTTATTGCTAATATTTCAGCCAGAAAAACACTACAGTGGTCAGGTAATCTTCTCGCTATTCGAAGTTGCAGATCTTTAGAATATACTCCGAAACCGACTTGGCCATCCAATTTGGAGCCATCAGTGTAGAAATCTATATATCTTTTATTCCCCGGGGTCCGTGTACACCACGCCTCACTGTTGGGAATTAGAGTCTCAAACTTTTTTTTATCGAAAAGTGGTCTCGCCAAAGTGTACGTGTCTGTTCTGGTACACACATGTACAATTTTCGTGTGGTGTCACACTTAAAAGGTGTTCTGGCCAACACTATACACCGTCATAGACCTGAAAAATGTACACGAACATTTCTTTTGTGTAGGCTTAGTGTACAGCCATCGTATGCAAAGTTAGAAGTTTTTATAACAAATAAATAACAGATTCTTAAACTTTAATATGTTTTTTTTATAAATATTTGCAAATTTTATTGGAAAAGTCACTTATATATGGCAGAAACCACGATTTTAAAAATCCATCTAAAATTTGAACCGTTTCCTCTGATTGGTGTATAAATTTTGGGGTTGTTTTAATCAGCTGATTTTCAGTGTGTTCGAAAGTATAATGTTGCCACAATTTTTAAAAGTTAACACAAAAAAGTTTTAAGCAAAAATATCTTTGATTTTTGTGAATAATATCCGCTTTCCTAAACAAATCAAAGGTCTTTTTGAAAATATAAGGTAATTAAATTATAACTTTTACAAAATCAATGGGCTAAGAAAAGTGAATTTTACCAAATTTATTGCATGAAAAATATGGCATCTTCAATTCTGCAAAGTGTTCTTGGTGCACAAATCACTGAGCAAATTAAAAAAAAAACGAACGCCGCCAATATCTTTCTGCACATGGAGGCCGCCACGATAGAAAATTTGTTTGCAATATTATTGTAAATATTTAAGCAATACAAATGAGAAAAACAACAGAATAGTTAATTATGCCCACTATAATTAAATTTCCTTTAATGTATGGATGTTGAAAACTGTTTGAACAAAACCAAAATAAAAACTTCTCCGCCGTCAAAAACAAAAAAGAGAACGACACGGCGATCGTTTGTTCATGAGTAACATTGAGGAGGGATAGAAAAAAACAAATCAAAACAGATTTGAAGCATCACGCAATTGTCGCCTTCTTATTTGTTCTTGATAAATTCTTCTTGTCCTTATATTATTCACTGGCAGGCATTTTATGGCTTTGAATT
Organism: Haematobia irritans; assembly: GCF_050003625.1. NCBI lineage: Eukaryota > Metazoa > Arthropoda > Insecta > Diptera > Muscidae > Haematobia > Haematobia irritans. The sequence continues at coordinate 49,142,408 of NC_134399.1, forward strand.
ACACACTTCCATTTAATTTTTTATGTTTATACCGGCAAAATATGTTTTGTTTATAATTTCTGTCTGCAAATAATATGGCTTGCAGAAAAAAATCAGCTGTCACATTTTTCGATTAAAAGTCCGAAAAAAGTGTTCACACGTGTGACTCAGAACAACTAACTTTGTGTGTGGTGTGTAGAAAGTGTATAGTGTGGTGCACAATGCGGTGTGACCCAGAACAGGCATGGTAATCCACTACGTTAGGCACATCTGGCATTATTTTGATGACCGAACTGTGGCCGTAACTTTTTTCCGACCACAGCGATAGCTCGCGCAACCGCACAGCCGTTGTTGCAGCTGACTGTTTGGCCAAAATGTGTAAACGCAATAGATGCAGTATGACATTAAGGGAATTTGTTCCTGTCTTGCTGAATGCACCTGAGATACACAAGCACGCCATACGCTGAACTTTGTCTAAACTTGTTGGCTGGTGAAGTGCCGGCCACCAGACTACAACACCATATGACATTATAGGTCTAACCACTGCCGTGTATAGCCAATGCACAATTTTTGGTTTTAGTCCCCACTTTTTCCCTATTGCCTTTTTGCACGAGTATAAAGCTACCGTTGCTTTCCTCGCCCTTTCTTCAACATTAAGCTTAAAGTTCAGCTTCCTGTCCAAAATAACGCCAAGGTATTTTGCACAAGGGAATTTCAATACCCCCTAAGGAAATGGGCCTAACCGTGGGAGTTTTGCGATCCTTGCAGTACATGACTAGTTCTGTCTTTGCAGGATTTACCCCAAGACCATTATGTTTCGCCCAATTTCTCAGACATCCGGAGGGCCTCTGTATAATATCTCTAACAGTTGATGGAAATTTTCCCCTGACTGCTAGCGCCACATCATCTGCGTATGCCACCACTTGTATCCTTTCTTTTTCTAGGGAAACCAGAAGGTCGTTTATAGCAACATTCCATACTTGTCTGTACCCACACCTTCAATTGCACAATTTACAAGAAAAGAGTTTTCTTTGACAACCTTCTCCCCGTACTATTGTAGAGTCAGATCGGATGATTTCCCTTTTAGTCCCAAGAGACGAGCAGTAATTTCTTCAATTAAGGAAAGAGACGATCCTTCATCGAACATAGCGTACACTGTAAGAGAACCAGAAGGGCTAGATCAGGGCTGTGGAGTCGAGCCAATTTTGCATTTTTCGTCAGCTCGACTCCGACTCCAGAGTCGACTCCGGGTAATATAACTAAATCTCATTTTAATACCACTAATTTGTAGTTCTATTGTGGGGGTACCGTAAGTGGATCGATATAAAGTATCGTATTTATTTATGTGTGCAAAAAAAAGTGTCTTAATTTCATATTATATGCCAATTAAACACTATATTTAAAATTTAGGGCAATGTTTAATAAATAAAATAATGCTATAAATACCCATCATAATATGAGAAGATACCAACAGTATATGTATTTGTGGACCAAAATTATTGATACTATCTCAAATCCTTTAAATTTGTTGCGGGCTATATAAAGGTTTATATTCCCATATGCATGAATTTGAATCTTAATCGATTTAGACAAAATTGTATATACTTCTACAAAATCTATGTACTTTAAATTTAAACCTAACGTTATGGGACGTAACACAATTTAAAAAAAAAATAAAAATGCAAGGAAAGTCTAGAGTCGGGCGGGCCGATTATAATATACTCTTCACAACTTTGTATTTAGATCTACATTTTGATAAAATCTCAAATCAGACTTCTACAAAATCTCGGGGAATATTTGGGAAATATTTATAACTGTTTAGACAATTTCGCAAAAATGCATTTATGATTCATTCATTGAAAAATTTGAAAATTTGAGTCATTTCTACAAGTTTTCGACTTAGCAAATAAATTTTGAATAAAATTTTTATAGAAATAAAATTTGGCAAAATTTTTTATAGAAATAAAAGTTTGAAAAAATTATCAATAGAAATACAATTTAAAAAAAATGTGTAGCAAACAAAAGTTTGCAAAATTTTCTATAGAAATAAAATTTTGCAAAATAACATATTCTATAGAAACAAAATTTTGGCTAAATTTTCTATAGAAATAAAATTTTGACTAAATTTTATATAGAAAAAAATATTTCTATAGTAATAAAATTTCGAATACATTTTTTATAGCAGTGAGCATCAGTATATAGAAATAAAATTTTGAAAAAATTATCAATAAAAATACAATTTTAGAAAAATTTTTGTGTAGCAAATAAAATTCTGCAAAATATTCTACAGAAACAAAATTTTGACTAAATTTTCTATAGAAATAAAATTTTGACCAAATTTTCTAATAAAAAATCTATTACTATACTACTTTTGGCAAAATTTTCTATAGAAATAAAATTTTGACTTACATTTTTATAGAAATAAAGTTATCAATAGAAACAAAATTTAAAAAAAATATGTAACAAACAAACTTTTGCAAATATTCTATAGAAATTAAATTTTGCAAAATATTCTATAGAAACAAAATTTTGACTCAATTTTCTATAGAAATAAAATTTTGACTAGATTTTCTATAGAAAAAATATTTCTATAGTAATAAAATTTTGAATAAATTTTTTTATAGAAATAAAATTTTGACAAAATTTGCTATAGAAATAAAATTTTGACAAAACTTTTTATAGAAATAACATTTTGACAAAATTTTCTATAAAAAACAACTTTGAAAAAATTTTCTGTCAATATTCCACATATGTATATGGCCTTAAAATAAAATTAAAAAAAAAAATAATTTTGGGCATTAAAATGGATCGATCCAGCCCATCTGCTAGTCTAACATTCTAGGAAACATCAAAAGATAGCCGTAATTGGAAGTTGATTTTCATTTACAATCATGCTGTACATTGATCGAATGAATAAGGCAATGGAAACTAATTTGCGTAAAAACTTGCTTAGTTACAAAAATGTGAAGTGTTTTAAAAAATTTGGTTTAGCCGGAGTCAGAGTCGAGCAAAATTTTCACGACTCCGACTCCAGCAAAATCTTCAGACTCCGACTCCGGCTCCGGCTCCACAGCCCTGGGCCAGATAATTTCACGGGTAAAATTTTAAAAAATTTGCTCGCCTGCAATTTAGCAACTGATTTGACACATTTGTTTCGGGAAGATCGGTTTCGTCGTGAAACGCTTTATTATGGTATAATTTACAATTATTTATACCGCAAACTTTCTTAAACCGGCATTTATTTGAGCTATAGCCCTTGTATAGACAGCAAAAGCATAGTTTTAAGCTGTTTAGCGTTTTCCCACCGTGAAGATACCGACATTTCTTCCACAAGTCGCTTGCATTTTGCGACTGCATGCTCACCACTGTAAATATCACACTTAGACTTCGAATTCTTTGATTTGTCAAGTACCATCATTTGGTTTGTTGGTTGTGAAATCGGGTTAGAATTATTTGGCATCATACTTATTACCTTTGCCAAATCTGCAAACCATGTAGAAAAGTTGCAGACGTTTGGGAAACGTCTAATATTTGCTACCAGCAGACGTAAGAAAGGCGACCACATTACGAACCATGGAGGAATTGGTAATAACTTGTTCCATCTTCCTTTTCGTGATGTTTGAAAATTGTTTAATTGCGAGCGCAATTCCAACTCCTCAATTACTTTTGGTACGTCGTTCGGATATATAAGCATAGAAGAGACTGCTTCCCTCGCTGGACCACAAAGGCATTTTTGGAGACGCATCAAATTTTGACGAAAACTGTATTTAAATGCGTCTGTTGTGTCCTTAAAATTGGCTATATACAATGGCCATTCATCCGCATTGCCTGAGAACAACGGCAAAACGAATTTCTAAAACTATGTCTACTACGTTTAAATTTTGTATAAATTCCTCAGTCGTTTTTGACAAAGTAGAATTTTAAATATTACAACTAGAATAGAATAAACATATAACACAAAGCAAGAAAATAATACTCCTTTGAGTACGTAGTCTCCGGATTTTCATGGCTTTGATAATGAACCACGAAACATGCAAGTGCATGCAACATCATCTGACTACGTTTTTGTCAGGGGAGCAACTACGACGGCATGTAATGTTCCTAGTACTTTAGTATTCGATGTTCAACGAAATATCTCAACACCAATACAGTGCATCGGAATGGCATGAAGCGTTTATTGGGCTGACGAAGTGGCAAACATTTTCAACGGTTGACGAATGAGACAAACGCCGTCTACACAAATTGCAAACCCATAGCAACAACATAACGAAAAACAGATACACAAGCGAATTTTATACCATGCGCTGCTAACGTTTCGCAGCAGAGCACACACACAAACACGTTACCACAAAGTATACCGAATACCATTTCGTTTCAACGACAGTTTACATCATAGATAACCTAACTAATAGATGGCCCGTCGCTCTCCGATCAGAAAATGTTGAAGAAGCCCAAATGAATTTTCTGACATTTCGTTTTGTGTTTTTCATAAAGAGAACATTTGCTCAAAATTAAATTTTGTAGTATCGCGGTTTTAGTCGTATTTTTTGTTCAACTATAAACTTTTGAATATTTAATTTGATTATAAATCATCTCGTGTATCAAAAATGTTCAAATTGTGGATATAATAGGAAAAATGTAAAATCGAATCTCAGAGAGAATTTGTAATTCCCCCTATTTTCTTTGTTTATTCCTCATTTTGGGAACTGTCAGACTGCGTTTGACACCGATGGGTCATCTATTAGTTAGTGGGAGCCACCGTGGTGCAATGGTTAGCATGCCCGCCTTGCATGCACAAGGTCGTGGGTTCGATTCCTGCTACGACCGAACACCAAAAAGTTTTTCAGCGGTGGATTATCCCACCTCAGTAATGCTGGTGACATTTCTGAGGGTTTCAAAGCTTCTCTAAGTGGTTTCACTGGAATGTGGAACTCGGCTATAAAAAGGAGGTCCCTTGTCATTGAGCTTAACATGGAATCGGGCAGCACTCAGTGATAAGAGAGAAGTTCACCACTGTGGTATCACAATGGACTGAATAGTCTATGTGAGCCTGATACATCGGGCTGCCACATAGCCTAACCTAACCTAACCTATTTGTTAGTTTTCTATGGTTTACACCATCCTCGTTGGCTGGAAATTAGTTTAATTCATACACACACTACGTTACATTTCCACAATATAACACACCAGCTGTGACGCAACCAATTTAAATGTACCAACGACAACACTTTGTTACGAATAGTGTGAACGATATTGTATCGATACTTCCATCATTTGATTCAGCCGAGAAATCGATAACTTCGTGCAAATTTATTCAACGTATCGAACAGCTGAGACGATCATATGGATGGGATGACGGCGTATTGCTTTTTGCAGTGCAAACAAAACTACACGGTATGGCGAAATTGTGGATAGACTCGAGTGCAGAAATTTTTTCTTCGTGGGTCCAATTCGTTGAGGTGTTTTTAACCGAAGGTTAAGGTGTTTTTAACCGACGCAAAATGAAACATGTAACTAAATCAATGATATTTCGGAGAAACCGGGCTATAAGACTTTAAAAATCGGAAATATGTCATTAGAGGCCCTAATAGACAGTGGTAGTGTGCGTAGTGTAGTGAGAAAGTCCATAGCCGCGGATCTCGGAAATAGTCAGAAGTGTTACGTACGACTTGACGGTTTTGGTGGCGGTCAATACGAATGCACTGAGAAAATAGACGCTGAAGTGAAAATCGATGATGTCACCCTCGAGGGTTCACTTTTAATAGTCGAAGACGAACAACTCGGTTGCGATATTTTAGTTGGCAGATATTTCTTGTGTTCGGACAATATATGTGTTGTGTTCAATGGTCGGAACTGCTATGTGCAAGAGAAAAATATTAATAACATGAACAAAACTCTATCCGGCGAGACTGTGGAAAATTTTAACAAAGTGATAAAAGATTTGAAGGAAGATTCGCATCCGAAGCTAAAGATATTGGAAAGTGTAATCTCGTGAAAATGAGAATACGGCTATCGACGGACGAGCCTATTTGTATGAAACCCTATCGATTACCTGAGATCCATAGTGCGTGAAATCATAAACGATATGATTAATGCGGAAATAATACGACCATCCACATCACCGTTTTCGTCACCAATAGTGTTAAATGAGAAAAAGAATGGAGAATTTCGAATGTGCGTTGACTACCGACGTTTAAACAAGGTTACGGTTCGGCAACCATTCCCGATGCCTATAATCGAGGACATTATGGCACAACTCACAGGTAGTAAATATTTCACGACTTTAGATATGAAGATGGGTTATCATCAGATCGAGGTAGAGGAGTCATCTAAGCTCTCCCCCTTTTATCACGGAGGAGGAACACTACGAGTTCAGCCGTTAATGCGCCTTCAGTGTTCCAGGAGATGATTATGAGAGTGGTTGAGGAGGCGAAACCGGACGTGGTGATAGCTTATCTGGACGATGTTATCATAACGAGTAAGACGGCCGAAGACGGGATAAGGATTTTGAATATTTTTTTAAAAATTTTGGAAGAATGTAATCTAACGCTTCGGTATGATAAATGTAGTTTCTTGGCAAATGAACTTGATTTTCTTGGACACCAGATAAACGAAAACGGAGTTAGACCGGGTAAGTAAAAATTGTTGGCGATAGAGAAGTACGGGCAACCAAAGAACGTTACGGAGGTGCGTCGATTCATGGGGTTGTGCGGATTTGCTAAAGATTTCCAAATAATCGCCAAACCTCTCACCCAGTTAATGACTAAGATTGGAAGCAGTAATTCTATCTGGGGACCTGAGCAAGAAGAAGCATTCAGTATTTTGAAACAAAGACTTTGCGAGCAACCTGTACTAGCAATGTACGATTTTACTGCATTACATGAGGTGCACACAGATGCCAGCACTGTTGGCCTGTCATTTATTCTGTTACAAACTAAAGGTGTGCACGTGAGTAATATTTTACTCACGCTCACGCACACTCACGACGGAAAAATCTTACTCACGCACACTCACGCACGATATTGTTTGGTAGGACTCACGCACACTCACGAAAAGAAAATTTGTATTCACGCACACTCACGCACGAAAATGTCGTGACTCACAAAAAATACCGTGACTCACGAAAAATATCGTGACTCACGAAAAATGTCGTGACTCACGAACAATTTTTTGAGTAATTTACCTTAGCGACGCGTCTGAAAACATGAGCATTATTAAAATCGAGAGCATTATTAAACTCTCAACATCCCAGGTGTCACTAAAATTGTAAATGAATTTAACTCTTAAGCGTTTTTTGTTGGTGAGCAGGATTATTTTCGTGAGCGTAAATCTTTACTCACGAAGATAATATTTTCGTGACTCACGCTCACGCACGACATTTTGGTTTGTTAATCACGCTCACGCACACTCACGCCGGTGCCATGAGCGTGACTCACGACTCACGCGTGAGTCACGAAAATTTTCGTGAGTCACGACAATTTCGTGTCACGTGCACACCTCTACAATGACGAGGGACGTTCCTGGCAAGTGGTGATGTATTTTTGCCGAGTATGTAGTGAAACGGAATCCCACTACCACAGCTACGAAGTCGAGGTGTTGGCTGTAGTCGAGTCCCTTGCCAGATTCCGGATATACTTGCTTGGTAAACCGTTTCGAATTATAACGGAGTGTTCGGCGATTTCGTCTATAAAGGCAAAGACGCAGATAATTCCACGTATTGCAAGATGGTGGATGGCGCTTATGGAATACGATTTTGATTGTGTACATCGAGAGGGTAGTAGAATGGCTCATGTAGATGCCATCAGCAGAGCACCCGTTGAAGAATCTGTAGCACAAATTTCAATCGCCACCGACGATTGGTTATTCACCATGCAACTACAGGATGTGGAATTATCGAAGATAATAAAAGTTTTGAATGGTGAACGTAAATCGGATCAAGAACGACAAATTCGGATCGATTATAAACTTGAAAATCAACGACTGTATAGAAAAAGTAAGGGAAAATTATTATTCGTTGTTCCTAAAACGGTCAGATGACGTGTGGTTAAATATTGTCATGATGATATGGGCCACTATTTAGAGACTATTGACCAACTTTTGGTTTCCTCGTGTGAGAAAATATGTCAGAGTATTGTTTTAATAAGGCAAAATCAGGCAAGCCAGAGGCCGAGATGTACGTAAGCAATACGAATCCAACACCGTTCCAGACATTACATGTCGACCATCTAGGACCTTTTGTGCGTAGTAAGAAGGGGTATGTATATTTTAGCTATCAGTGATGCGTTCACCAAATTTCTGATAGTTCGACCAGTACGGAATACGTCAACATCGCAAGTGGTAAATATTTTAAATGAAATGTTTGGATATTTTGGTTTACCAGAACGAATAATTACCGATATAGGTACGGCTTTTACCTCTAAGCAGTTCGAAGGCTTTTGTTCCGAATATGATATTTGTCACATAAAAACTGCTGTGAGAACCCCTAGAGGAAACGGCCAAGTTGAGAGGGCTAACGGTATTAATCCGAATTACCTCCGAACTTCAGTTGAAAATGTAAAGGATTGGAATAGGTATCTGCTACGTATCCAGTGGACGGTGAACTCCCAAAAGAACAAGAGTACTGGATTTAGTCCACACGAGTTGGTGTTTAACTTCATGCTACGAGATGTAATACAAAATAGACTTCTAACTGCAATAGCTGAACCTGAAGCTGAGGTGCCAGTGGAACAAAATCAAATTAAGGTTCAGTAGAATATACAAAAATGCCGTGAACAATGGAAAACTCGTTTTGATCAACACCACAGGAAGCCACAACAGTAACAGGTTGGCTGATAAGTCCCCGGTCTGACACATAGATGGCGTCGCTTTTATTAAATGGATATGTATTATATAGTACCAACCTTCAATGTCAAAATTTGACGTCTGTAAGTAAATTTTTGTGAGATAGAGCGTTTTTTGTGAAGCAACTTTTGTTATTGTGAAAAAAATGAAAAAAAGAATTTCGTGTTTTGATAAAATACTGTTTTCTGAAGGGGGAAAAATACGGTGGAAGCAAAAAATTGGCTAGATAATGAGTTTCCGGACTCTGTCCCAGGGAAATCAACAATAATTGATTGGTATGCAAAATTCAAGCGTGATGAAATGAACACGGAGGACTGTGAACGCAGTGGACGCCCGAAAGAGGTGGTTACCGACGAAAACATCAAAAAATCCACAAAATGATTTTGAATGACCGTAAAATGAAGTTGATCGAGATAGCAGAGGCCTTAAAGATATCAAAGGAACGTGTTGGTCATATCATTCATCAATATTTGGATATGCGGAAGCTCTGTGTAAAATGGGAGCTCACATTTGACCAAAAACAACAACGTGTTGAAGATTCTGAGCGGTGTTTGCAGCTGTTAACTCGTAATACACCCGAGTTTTTCCGTCGATATGTGACAATGGATGAAACATGGCTCCATCACTACACTCCTGAGTCCAATCGACAGTCGGCTGAGTGGACAGCGACCGGTGAACTGTCTCCGAAGCGTGGAAAGACTCAAAAGTCCGCTGGCAAGTAATGGCCTCTGTTTTTTGGGATGCGCATGGAATAATTTTTATCGATTATCTTGAGAAGGGAAAAACCATCAACAGTGACTATTATATGGCGTTATTGATGCGTTTGAAGGTCGAAATCGCTGCAAAACGGTCCCATATGAAGAAGAAAAAAGTGTTGTTCCACCAAGACAACGCACCGTGCCACAAGTCATTGAGAACGATGGCAAAAATTCATGAATTGGTCTTCGAATTGCTTCCCCACCCACCATATTCTCCAGACTTTTTCTTGTTCTCAGATCTCAAAAGGATGCTCGCAGGGAAAAAATTTGGATGCAATGAAGAGGTGATCGCCGAAACTGAGGCCTATTTTGAAGCAAAACCGAAGGAGTACTACCAAAATGGTATCAAAAAATTGGAAGGTCGTTATAATCGTTGTATCGCTCTTGAAGGGAACTATGTTGAATAATAAAAACGAATTTTGACAAAAAATGTGTTTTTCTTTGTTAGACCGGGGACTTATCAGCCAACGTGTTATGACGTGAATGATCTTGTAGTCATTCAATGCGAACATCAATCAACGGGTGAAACATGAAAGTTGGAACCACGTTTTAGAGGGCCATATGTTGTGACCAAGATTCTTGGCAAGGATCACTATTTGCTAGAGGACATAAAGGGTATGCAAGTCAGACAAAAGCCTTGTATTTCGGTGTATACCGCAGAGAAGATGAAGAGGTGGTGCGTGTTGCCCCCAGAAGATGAACCAGACAACGAAGACGACATCGAGGCGATGTCTAGTCAGGAAAGGCCGAGCTGTCCTGAATAGGACCCTTTATATTTTTCTTATTGATCATTCCTGTATGTATGTATATGTACAACTCTGTTTTGTTCCATTATCATTGAATTCCTTTCTATACCCTCCACCATAGGATGGGGGTATATCAACTTTGTCATTCCGTTTGTAACATATCGAAATATTGCTCTAAGACCCCATAAAGTATATATATTCTGGGTCATGGTGAAATTCTGAGTCGATCTGAGCATGTCCGTCCGTACGTCCGTTCGTCCGTCCGTCTGTTGAAATCACGCTAACTTCCGAACGAAACAAGCTATCGACTTGAAACTTGGCACAAGTAGTTGTTATTGCTGTAGGTCGGATGGTATTGAAAATGGGCCATATCGGTCCATTTTTACGTATAGCCCCCATATAAACGGACCCCCAAATTTGGCTTGTGATTGCTCTAAGAGAAGCAAATTTCATCCGATCCGGCTGAAATTTGGTACAGGGTGTTAGTATATGGTCTCTAACAACCATGCAAAAATTGGTCCATATCGGTCCACTTTTACGTATAGCCCCCATATAATCGGACCCCCAAATTTGGCTTGAGATTGCTCTAAGAGAAGCAAATTTCATCCGATCCGACTGGAATTTGGTACATGGTGGTAGTATATGGTCTCTAACAACCATGCAAAAATTGGTCCATATCGGTCCACTTTTACGTATAGCCCCCATATAAACGGACCCCAAATTTGGCTTGAGATTGCTCTAAGAGAAGCAAATTTCATCCGATCCGGCTGAAATTTGGTGCGTAGTGTTAGTATATGGTCTCTAATAACCATGCAAAAATTGGTCCACATCGGTCCATAATTATATATAGCCCCCATATAAACCGATCCTCCGATTTGGCTTGCGGAGCCTCTAAGAGAAGCAAATTTCATCCGATCCGGCTGAAATTTGGTACATGGTGTTGGTATATGTTCTCTAAAGACCATGCAAAAATTGGTCCACATCGGCCCATAATTATATATAGCCCCCATATAAACCGATCCCCAGATTTTACCTCCGGAGCCTGTTAGAGGAGCAAAAGTCATCCGATTCGATTGAAATTTGGTCCGTGGTGTTAGTATATGGTCTCAAACAACCATGCAAGAATTGGTCCATATCGGTCCATAATTATATATAGACCCCATATAAATCGATCCCCAGATTTTCTGTCTATAGTTATATATAGGCGATCCCTAATCACACAAAAATTGGTCCTTATCGGTTCATAATCATGGTTGCCACTCGAGCCAAAAATAATCTACCAAAATTTTATTTTTATAGAAAACATTGTCAAAATGTTATTTCTATAGAAAATGTTGTCAAAATTTTATTTCTATAGAAAATTTTGTTAAAATTTTATTTCTATAGAATATTTTGTCAGAATTTTATTTCTATAGAAAATTTTATCCAAAAGTTTATTTCTATAGACATTTTTTTTCCAAATTTTCTATAGAAAATGTTGTCAAAATTTTATTTCTATAGAAACTTTAAACTTAAATATATACGTATTTAATCGGCCGTTTTTAGTTTAATATATACCACGTATGAACTATGTGGTATATATTACGGTGTTAGGAAGATTTAAGATACCTTGCCATCGGCAAGTGTTACCGCAACCCAAGTAATTCGATTGTGGAGTCTTCAGTAGAAGTTTCTACGCAATCCATGGTGGGGGGTACATAAGCTTCGGCCTGGCCGAACTTACGGCCGTATATACTTGTTGATTTTCGTTTTGTGATTTTCTTTTTAAAAGTAGTGGTCGTGTAACATTCAACCAGTTCGGTCACATGAATTTCTACGAGAAATAAAACCTTACATTTATATTAAAATTGTGGTTTATTGATTATTATTTCGAAAGGCTATCCTCAAGACAATTTTTACCTTTAAGGCCGGTATTAAGTTGGCATTATCGCTCTAAAATGACCCTGCTTTGCCTTTTACTTTTCTTTAATAGTTCATTTTAAAGAAAATAAACTTTTCAATTGTTTTAGCTGCAAAACTCGAACTTAATACCCGCTTTTATATTTGAAGGTGTTCGTCAACTCCTCTTGGGCTACTTATTAATAAAGAGGAGCTAAACTTTGTTTTTATACATTTTACTGTTTAAGTTTTCACTGTTTCCTCCTTTTTTCATTTTACTGCCCCAACTCTAAAAAAGAGTATAGTGCCCTTTCGTTTTTTTATGAAGATCCCTTTGTAATTTTTGTATATTTTCCACCGTTGTTTTTTTTTTCTTTAATTTCCTTTACTTGAATATTTTGACTTACTCCTCGTACGTTCCGATTTCTTTTAACGAACCAAGAAAAGATGTGCCCATAATGCCAAAATGATAAACAAAACACATGTCCACACATACATAAAATGCTGCTCTCAAGGCGTAAACACATGCTGTTTTTTTCGAATGTCTATTCTCTTGGTTTCGAATGTCTATTCTCTTTACTCCAAATACTCATTCTAATATTCAAATTAAATAATATTTAGACTTAAGAATATCAAATTAAATAATATTTAGACTTAAGAATATCAAATTTTTGGCCTTGGGCTGTCGTCCTTTTGAATGCGGTATACAACATCATTGATCTTCTTGATGACTTTATATGGGCCTTCCCACTGCGTTTCTAGTTTAGGACATAATCCTTTCGTTGCGGGTTGAATAGCAGAACCAGTTGTCCTTCTTTAAAGCCCTCAGTGTTCGCTGCACGATCATATCTCGCCTTCATCCTGTTGCTGACCATTTTTATTTTGTTTCGCACTGATTCGTGAAATTTACCAAATGTGTTTGGTATGTCGTTACTGGTTTCTTCCATGGCGAGCTCATTGGGTGTAGCGCCAAATATCAAATCTCCGGGCAACTTCAATTCCGTTCCGAATAGGACCTTGGCCGGTGTTCGTGACGTAGAATCATGTATGGCTGATCTATACGACAGCAAAAACTTTGGTATATGATCGTCCCAGTCTCGTTGGCCGTTATCCACCACCTTTCGAAGATGTTCTTCCAGAGTGCGATTAAACCTTTCTACCATGCCATCAGACTGCGGATGCAGTGGCGTAGTCCTTGTTTTCTTGATACCAAGGGAGTCACACATCTCTTTGAATATGGCCGATTCAAAATTTCTTCCTTGGTCTGAGTGTGTATCGGTCGGCACACCGTAGCGACATATCCAGTTCTTGTCGACTAGATCTACAATCGTCTTCGCCTCTTGGTTAGGAATGGCATAAACTTCTGGCCACTTGCTGAAGTAGTCCATGACCATAAGCACATATCGATTTCCAGAATCACTTACTGGGAAAGGCCCTGCCACGTCCATTGCTATTCTTTCAAAAGGCGCTCCTGGCCTATACTCTTGCATAAGACCTCTACTTTTTCGTCTTGGCCCTTTCGCCTTTATGCACTTCTCACAATTTGCCACCCATTCAGCAATTGATTTCTGGCATCCAACCCAGTAGAATCGTTGCTTCACTTTCTCGGCTGTTTTGGTTATTCCTAAGTGACCTCCACTAGGTCCATTGTGGAATTCCGTCAAAACATCCTTTACCTTGGAATCTGGCACGATTAAAGGGTGATACGGTCAAAATTTGGTCAATATAAACTTGACGTATTTCTTTCAATTTTGCATTTAAAAAACCTGAACACCCCTCATTTTGAAGGTGTGTGTGTGTAGAATGTTTGGAATTCACTCATCAGTTGTCAAAATGCCGTCCAAGCAAGAAGAGCAGAGTATCAAAATTTTGCTCGCGCATCGCGAAAATCCGAGCTACTCGCACGCAAAGCTGGCAAAATCACTAAAAGTTGCCAAATCAACCGTTACAAATGTAATTAAAGTGTTTGGGGAACGTTTGTCGACAGCCAGGAAGTCTGAATCGGGGGGAAATCGAAAACCGGAAGCCGCTGAGACGACAAAGAGAGTTGCCGGTAGTTTCAAGCGAAACCCTAACCTCTCTCTCCGAGATGCCGCAAATAAGCTGGGTGTAACGTCTACAACCGTGCATCGAGCCAAAAAACGAGCCGGACTATCGACGTACAAGAAGGTAGTGACTCCAAATCGCGATGATTAACAAAATACGACGGTCAAAGCGCGATCCCGGAGGCTGTACACGACGATGCTGACGAAGTTTGACTGCGTGGTAATGGACGACGAAACCTACGTCAAAGCCGACTACAAGCAGCTTCCGGGACAGGAGTTTTATACGGCAAAAGGAAGGGGAAAGGTAACAGATATTTTCAAGCACATAAAACTGTCAAAGTTCGCAAAGAAATATCTGGTTTGGCAAGCCATCTGTACCTGTGGCTTGAAAAGCAGCATTTTCATAGCTTCCGGGACTGTCAACCAAGAAATTTACGTGATAGAGTGTTTGAATAAACGTCTGCTGCTTTTCCTGAAGAAACACGGTTGTTCCGTACTGTTTTGGCCGGATTTGGCATCTTGCCATTACGGTAAAAAGGCCATGGAGTGGTACGCCGCCAACAACGTGCAGGTGGTAGAGGTGTGCACGTGACACGAAATTGTCGTGACTCACGAAAATTTTCGTGATTCGTGAGTCACGCTCATGACAACAGCGTGAGTGTGCGTGAGCGTGATTAACAAACCAAAATGTCGTGCGTGAGCGTGAGTCACGAAAATAATATCTTCGTGAGTGTGCGTGAGTAATGAATTACACTCACGACAATATTCCTGCTCACCACCATAAAACGCTTAAGAGTTAAAATCAATTACAATTCTAGTGACACCTGCGATGTTAAGAGTTTAATAACACTCTCGATTTAATAATGCTCATGTTTTCAGACACTTCGGTAAGGTAAATTAATCATAAAATTATTCGTGAGTCACGATATTTTTCGTGATTCACGGTATTTTTCGTGAGTCACGGTATTTTTTGTCAGTCACGACGTTTTCGTGCGTGAGTGTGCGTGAATACAAATTTTCTTTTCGTGAGTGTGCGTGAGCGTGAGTCCTACCAAAAAATATCGTGCGTGAGTGTGCGTGAGTATGATTTTGCTGTCGTGAGTGTGCGTGAGCGTGAGTAAACTATTACTCACGTGCACACCTCTAGCAGGTGGTTCCCAAGGACAAGAACCCTCCCAACACGCCAGAGCTCCGCCTAATTGGGAAATACTGGGCTATTGTCAAGCGGAACCTAAAGAAGACCAAAAAACTGCTAAGGACGAGCAGCTGTTCAAGGCAAACTGGCTTTCTGCGGCGAAGAAGGTGGACAAGGTGGCTGTACAAAATCTGATGGCAGGTGTCAAGCGTTAGGCCCGGCAATTCGGATTTGGAAAAGCGAAAGCCTAACTGAATATTTTTCCTGAATTTTATACTAATTGAACTTGAAAAAGAAATTTAATTTGTTTATTTTTAAATAAACGATTTCACCGATTCACACGCGTTTTCCCTTGACCAAATTTTGACCGTATCACCCTTTATCAAGTTGCGGCTATTCTTGCCATCTTCACTTTCCCACTTACGTTGTAGGGTTCCGTTGACCAGACATAGACTGTCCCATTGAGCCCAGTATGATTTCATAAGTGGGCTTTCGGCTGCGATGTCTTTCTTACTGGGTTTCTTATCTTCTTCCTTCGCCGAAATAATTTTGCTCAAAATGAGATCTTTACGCTGTTCTGCTGGCCAGTCCACTCCAGATTCGACGTGCAACAGCCTGATATCCACGATTTCTTCCTTATGTTCAGCTTTCGAGCAGTGTTTGCACTCGACATTACAAGGTCGACGTGACAAGGCGTCCGCGTTGCCGTGTTTGCCACCTTTTCTATGTTCGATACTGAAATCATAGCTTTGGAGTCTTTCTATCCGACGTGCCAGCTGAGCTTCCGGATTCTTGAATTGAAGCAACCATCGTAGAGCTGAATGGTCAGTTCTTAGCAAGAAATTCTGTCCATACAAGTATTTGTGGTAATGCTTCACGCTTTCTATGACAGCAAGCAGCTCTCTTCTTGTTACGCAATAGTTCTTCTCGGGCTTGGATAACGTTCGGCTAAAATATCCGATGACCTTTTCTTTACCTTCAATCTGTTGAGATAGTACACCACCAATTCCGTACGAACTAGCATCTGTATCCAAAACAAATTTTTCGCCAGGAATTGGATACGCCAGAACAGGAGTTGAACATAAAAGTTCTTTTAGATGATGAAATGACTGTTCCTGTTCTTCACTCCACTGGAACTTCGTACCTTTTTGCGTTAATTTATGGAAGCTTGCGGCGATGCTGGCGAAGTTTGGTACGAAACGCCTGTAGTATGTGCATAAACCAAGGAAGCTGCGCAACTCGTGGAGATTCCGTGGACGTGGCCAATCTTTTACTGCTTGAATTTTTTCTTCATCGGTGGATATGCCCTCTGCTGTAACATGATGACCCAGGTACTTAACTTCTCGCTGGAAAAGCGAGCACTTCTTGGCGTTAAGTCGTAGACCAGCGGCTGACAATTGCTGGGTAACGTCTTTCAAGTTCTTAAGGTGCTCGTCAAATGTTTTGCCCATCACTATGATATCGTCGAGGTATATCAAGCAGGACTTCCAATGCAACCCCTTTAGCACCCGCTCCATCAATCGCTCGAACGTAGCCGGAGCATTGCAGAGCCCGAATGGCATTACATTGAATTGCCAAAGACCGCAATTAACGCCAAAAGCTGTCTTTTCTTTGTCTTTCTCAGCGATCTCTACTTGCCAATATCCACTCTGCAAATCAAGCGTGGAAAACCATGTTGTTCCGGCTAGTGTGTCCAACGTGTCATCAATGCGTGGAAGTGGTGACATCATTTAACTTTCTGTAGTCCACGCAAAATCGGGTGCTTCCATCTTTCTTTTTGACTAGTACAACTGGTGAGCACCAAGGACTTGATGATGGCTCGATCACACCACTTTCCGCCATTTCTTTTACGAGCTTATGTACCTCATCTCGTTTTGCCAGTGGAACACTTCGTGGGGCCTGTTTTATTGGTCTTTGCTCTGTAGTATTTATTTCATGCTTCACAACAGATGTTCTTCCTTGATTTCTCTTGTCAAAAGCAAAGGCAGAGGCGTTTTTCGATAACAATTGCTTGGCCTTATTTTTCTCGGTCGGTGATAGATGACGTGTCCAAGCTTCGACATAACCTTCTAGATGTTTCTTCGCAGTGCCATGTGCCTTCGATGAGTTGCTTTCCAAATTGACTATTGCCTCGGCTGGTGTACATTTGCCAATGTCAGAATATTTTCCAATATGCTCTTGATTTTCGGACAAGTTCAAAACACGAACTGGTATTAGTTTCTCTCTATTGGCTGTTACCAGGCCATTTGCTATCAAGATGTTGTTGTTTTTGTTTTCTGCTGGTTCAACAACCCACAATTTGCCGACTTCACAATCTCCATTCATTGGCACCCATAATATCGCTTCAGAATGCGGTGGTATTAACTCTGGCTTGCTCGTAGTCATTTGTCTGATAGGGGTATTCTTGTCGTACCCCACATTAACCGGCATTTCGGTGTCGGACCAGGTCATGACACGACGTTTCATATCCAGGTTTAGACCGAAGGCAATCATGAAATCCGCACCAATTATAACTTCATCTACTATATCGGCCACAATGAACTCATACTTAACGGATATGTTAGCAATAGTTAACTTCATCGCGACTTTCCCATATACTGTTGCGGGTTCCCCTGTGGCTGTGCGTAGTTTGACTCCAATCAATGGTGTAACTTTTTCTTTTACTATGTCTGATCTAATGATAGACTTCGACGCACCGGTATCCAACGTCAATGTACGCTTGTCGCCGTTAACAAACCCCGCGACAGTTAAATTGTTATTTTGCTGTTGTACTATTGCTATGGAGATTGTGGGGCCATCATATGTGGGAGCCAGCTCTTGCCCCGCTGAACTAGCTCGATTTAGTTTAAAGGTGACTATTGTTTGATGGGGATGGCGATTTCGATCTTGATCGCTTACGGCGTGCTTTACATTCGCGAGCAACATATCCAGGCTTAACACAGTTATAGCACTTCATTCTGGATTTTGTTGTCTCCTGCTTCATTTCTTGCATTGCCTGCTTAACGGCTTTCACTGAATCAATCACGGAATTTGATTCGTCATTCTCGGTCTCCACCTTACGTACTTTGTGAATTTGAGGACGTGCTAGTACCCTCGCTGTCTCTTGTGCAAGGGCAAATGTTACAGTTTCCACAAATGTAGCTTTTTGTGACGCATATGTTGCACATTTTATGTCTGGGTCTCGAATGCCATTCACAAAGGTCTCAATTTTGATGCGGTCCACAAGTGGGTGACTCTCTCCTGGGTATGCCAATAGCACCAACCGCTCAACATCTGTTGCAAAATCTTGTAGAGTCTCATTCGATTTCTGGACTCTTCCTCTTAATTCCATTCTGAAGATGTCTTGCTTATGTTCTCCACCGTACTTGAGTTGTAGCGCAGCTATTACTTCCTTATAGTTATTTCTGGAAGAAGTTGGGATACTTTGTATTACATCGGCAGCATTACCCTTCAATGCCAACAGAAGTTCAATTGCTCTGTCGTTGTCATTCCACATGTTTCTGGATGCCACCGTCTCAAATTGGAATTTGAAAACATCAAATGAAGACGAGCCATCAAAAACAGGAGTTTTGATTTTTGGGCCCTCGATTACGCGCACTGGACCACCTTTCATTTCTAGTTCTGACATTTTTTTCTCAAGGTGTAGAAATTTTTCATCGTGAACCACAAATTTCTTATCCAATTCCACAATTTGACTTTCAACGCGTATCTCCATACCTTCCGAAATTTGTTGTAACTTTTCGTTAAGAATTTTAGAATTTTCGTCAAATTTCTCCACCAAAAGAAGAGAATTTTCTTCCATCATTTTTCTAGAATTTTCTTGCATTTTTAGAGAATTTGCTTCCAGTTTTCTAGAATTCTCTTCCATCATTTTGCTCAAAACATTGAGCATTGAGGTGTAATCCACAACACTTGAAGCCACAGATGGATTTTCTACACTGCTGGTATTGACGAGTAATGATTCGTCAATGTCCTCCTTATAATCAAACTCATGCGTCACAATGTCCATATTACGCCGTTCAAACTCTTCCAGTAGACGCTTTTGAAGCTGGGCCTTATTGCCTGTTGTCGGCAGCTCCAGTTTGCTCAATTCCTTTTTTAAGTCTTCCACACGAAGCTCATTAAACTTCATTGTAGATTTTTTTTCCGTCATTTCACTTCCGACACCAATTGTTACGTTTTTATTTTGAGGCGTATTTAATTACCCGATAATTAAAACACAGTTCTTTTCAAATAACGACAATCTACAATTTATTGGTTTAACTGATTGGTTTCACTTATTTTCTCTACGATGTGTACTGTATAAACTGTAGCTTACGGCTGACTTGACTGCTCCCTCCGCCAGGGGCTTACATACCGTGGTTTGACGATTTCGAAAATTCTGGATAGTCTGGCCTACAACCATCTAGAACTATCTTGATACAATTTATCTAACACCACATATTCAACTGGTTATCTTCATTGCCTACAGCCATCTGGAATGTTCTATCGGCATACTTTTAGGCTTATGCTAATAATCTAGTGCATTCTACTAGATTATGTAGATGTCGTGCAGGCTTAACATAAGTGATTATGGTCATATTACCGATAATTATAACAGTAAAACAAAAGGTGTTACTTTTACAATGAACGATTGGAAAACTAAGAACACAAAAGATGAAAGTACTAGAAAATAAAGAAATGACTCTAACAAGTTATGACGTAATTTTATCGTTACAATTTGAAATTTAAATTAACGGAAACTAATTTAAATAACTTAAATCTGGAAATATCAAATTCGTAACAATATGTTTACTCGAAATTTGTAAATTTATATAGGTTAGGTTAGATTAGGTTAGGTGGCAGCCCGATGTATCAAGCTCACTTAGACTATTCAGTCCATTGTGATATCACATTGGTGAACTTCTCTCTTATCACTGAGTGCTGCCCGATTCCATGTTAAGCTCAATGACAAGGGACCTCCTTTTTATAGCCGAGTCCGAACGGCGTTCCACATTGCAGTGAAACCACTTAGAGAAGCTTTGAAACCCTCAGAAATGTCACCAGCATTACTGAGGTGGAATAATCCACCGCTGAAAAACTTTTTGGTGTTCGGTCGAAGCAGGAATCGAACCCACGACCTTGTGAATGCAAGGCGGGCATGCTAACCATTGCACCACGGTGAGATGGTCTAAATCGAAGTTTTCAGTATTGTTATCTTCTATTGTTTCAAGTGCACAGATATTGGCTATAAAAAGGAGGTCTCTTGTCATTGAGCTTAACATGGAATCGGGCAGCACTCAGTGATAAGAGAGAAGTTCACCAATGTGGTATCACAATGGACTGAATAGTCTAAGTGAGCCTGATACATCGGGCTGCCACTTCACTTCTTCATAAATTGATCACTGAACTCGTCGCTAGTAAATTTAACGGCGACAAAAAGGGACGATATAAAAAAATAATTTCAGTGTCTATGCTGTTACAAATAAAATATTTGATTTTAAATTCTAAATTAGAAAACAAAGTAGCTACAAAACGACACCAGGACTACCGATTTTTGTAGATAGCAGAATATACGACGATCATAACAACTAGTGGTGACAGACGAAAAGCGACGGCGAGGGCGACTTCTGGAATAAAGGTGAATATTACAAAGCGAGAGAATGTGAAATGAATGGCACGTACAAGAACAATAAATTTCTTTGTTAAATTAATTCTCTTTGCGAAAATAACAAGCTTTTCAATTGACAAAACAAATCAAATGATGAAGGAACGCATATACGATTGCAAGAAGGAATTGAAAAACGATTACGCCCGCGAACTTTCTAGAACTTTTTCTCTTATATCTTTAGTTTTTTATGAAAATTTCCACTATCGCTTGCTACAACTTTGTTAGGTTGTAATTACAATTGTATATTTTTTGCAGATGAGTTATGATAATATCTATGCTTTGCGTCTAATGAAATTGGCCTTAAACTATCGGGAAATACTTCACTTGGATCAATGGGAAATTGAATTTGTTTTAACTAATTACTGGGCACAAATTACCGAAGATCTACAAAGCCTTCAGGAACAAGATCATAAAACAATGGAACAAGCTGTGAAACTGATTATAGGAAATAAGACAAATGAAGATTTATTGCTGACACTTAAATCATTGTCTACTGTTACCAACACTTCCAACATACTGCGGTTTCTTGCCTTGATTGCAAAATGTCCGTTTAGTGTCATTAAAGGAGCTGTAAGTAATACACATATATACGTAGAAGATTTTCATTCGTTCCTGTCAATAAATACTGGTTTGTTTCTAGATTTTCAATGAGCAGTATAAGCAGATGACGTGCAGTATAACAATACATCTCAAACGCAATGAACAGCAACAATTAATAGACTATAGACTAATAAATGAGCTTTTGCTAAGCCACAAAGCTCTAATGGATAATAAAATGGTATAAACAAAAATATTGATTGAAAAAACTACAAATCTAATTAAACATGTTTATAGATCCCTATTTCGACAGATACTATGGATAGTATAATATCATTTTTAATGGACATTAATATAAAGAAGTTTTCATTATCCGATACAAATTTGGAAACATTTTATTCCCTGCATTTGGCTATGACTAGCGTATGTACCTCAATGATTAAACAACGCCATCTACTAATAATGGATCGTGCACCACAATTTATGCAAATTTTCAAAGATCTTCTACAATCGATAGTTTGGTATAGAAATGATCGTCAAAAGGACATTGCACTGCCAAATGATGAATTGAACAACCTTGCTGAGTTGGCGATGAAATTGGAAACACTGATGCATTTAATAACCCAACATAGCGTTTCCTTCAAACGAGTAGCGCCATTTGTTTTAACCTTTATTATTAACCTAATAGTGGCAAATAAAAGGCCAACAACTCTCTACAACAACGTATGTACTATTTATAATCTAATAAACTATTTAATAAATCCCTTCAATTTAGATCAAAACACATGTGAATAGCATGTGTTACGCTTTGGTTGGAATATGTGATCACCGAGTTGGACGTTTTATTTTACGGTGTTCTAATGAGGCTGGTCGTCAACTATACGAATTATTTGTTAACGATTATAAAAAATACCATAAATTTAAGGGAAAAATGTAAATTATTAAAATAAAGTTATTGGTGAATTTGTAAAAATATTTAAGATGAAAATAAAACCATTTTTTAACAATCGGAGAGAAAGAACTCCTCCGCATAAAATCTAATAAATAAGGAAAATTATTTTATATTGGAGCTAATGTCAATAAATAAGAAAAATTAAGTCAATTTGATATGTTGAAGATCAAGGTAGCCTTAAACCTAGCAGTAGTATTTAGTGTTTTTATTGAAAATACTTGTTAACACAACTTTGTTCTTTCTTACTTTAAATTATATAGTAGGCTTTATTTTCAATACATATAGTATTGTTACGAATTTGATAATTATAGATTTAAGTTTATTTAAATTAGTTTCCGTTAATTTAAAAATTCAAATTGTAACGATAAAATTTCGTTATCACTTGTTGGAATCATCTATTCATTTTCTGGTACTTTCCTAATTTTCTTTTATGTTCTTTTGTTTGCTTATTTTCATATCGAAATATTAGTTCTTACTCTATCATAGAATAACAACCGCTTTGCTTTATTATTTTGCATTCTCATTTCATTTCATTGTCATTGTTATTGTTGTTGTAGTAATGCGAGCATATATGTATGTGAGTGTATATGTGTTTGGCAGCCACCAGATGAATAACTTATGGTCGTAGATTCTTCTAGCGTTGTCAAAGAATGTTCTGGCGTTGCCAGAATATTGTAGTGCTACCAGAATATTCTCGCATTGCCAGACCATAGGTTAGGTTAGGTTATATAAAAGCGCTCGCATGCTGCTAACGAGCCAGTCTTAATTAAAGCGTGAAATAAATTGTAGATTAACGTTATTGAAACGAACAGTATTTTAGTTGACGGGTAATTAAAAACGCCTAAATATAAAAACGTAACAATTGGTGTCGGAAGTGAAATAACGAAAAAAAATCTAAAATGAAGTTTAATGAGCTTCCAGTGGAAGACTTAAAAAAGGAATTGAGCAAACTGGAGCAGCCGACTACAGGAAACAAAGCTCAGCTTCAAAAGCGTCTACTGGAAGAGTTCGAACGGCGCAAAATGGATATCGAGACACATGAGTTTGATTATAAGGAGGACATTGACGAATCAATGCTCGTCAATACCAGCAGTGTAGAAAATCCATCTGTGGCTTCACGTGTTGTGGATTCTAGAAAACTTATGGAACAAAATTCTTTAAAAATAGAAGAGAATTCTAAAAAACTGGATGCAAATTCTCTAAAAATGGAAGAAAATTCAAGAAAGCTGCTGGAAGAAAACTTTCTAAAAATAGAAGAAAATTCTAGAAAATTGCTGGAAGAAAACGCCCTAAAAATGGAAGCAAACTCTAGAAAATTGGAAGAAAAATTGGACGAAAATTCTAGAATTCTCCATGAGAAACTACAACAAATTTCTGAAGGTATGGAGATGCGTGTGGACCAAATATAGAGTCAAATTGTGGAATTAGATAAGAAAGTTCTTTCCGTTGATAAGAAAATTGTGGTTCATGATGAGAAGTTTCTACACATCGAGAAAAAAATGTCACAAGCAGAACATCTTCAGAATGAAGGGTGTGAAGTTAAAGTTGTTTTCTAAAGTTGTTTTAGCGAAAACACAAACCACTTTAATTTTTTAAAATTTTCTTTTTTGTTGCGAATTTAAGGCTTTTGCAACAAATTAAATATATTTTGCTTCATGACACATTTTCTGAACGAAAACGCGTGTATACTTAACATAATTTTGAGCAAAAAGTTATTTAGAGTAATATAAATGCAACTCAAAAAAATATGGAAAGATGTATTTTACATTCATTGGACTTTTTCGGGCATTTCTAGGAAGAGTTAAAAAGCAAAAGTGGGTATAGGGCATTAGCTCGGAGATAGGAGAACTCCCCCGCAAAGAGGGCAGAGGCGTAGGTCATCTAGTTAATGAGATAAAGGGGGGCAAATTCATGTAAGTTCTAATAACTATAAAACCTTTCTGGGACATAGTTTTTAAACAAATTTAACTGATTCTATTAGCTTTAAGGGCGTAGAAGACTATTCTGGAGATTCCATGTGCGTAGCTGGGCTTTAAGTCTGAGGGGGGGTCAATTATATTTAGGCCAATTTTCTGGGTCGATTTTCGGGCATTTCTAGGAAGAGTTAAAAGGCAAAAGTGGGTATAGCATATTCGCCCCTAGGTAGGAGAATCCTCTCACCCAAACGCCAGAGGCGTAGGTCATCTAGTTAACGAGATAAAAGGGGGGACATTAATGTATTTTCTAAGAGCTAAAAACATTGATGGGGCACAGTTGTTAAAAACAATTCAATTGCATCTATTAGCTTTAAGGGCGTAGAAGACTATTCTGTAGATTCCATGAGCGTAGCTGGGCTTTAAGTCTGAGGGGGGGTCAATTATATTTAGGATAATTTTCTGGGTCGATTTTCGGGCATTTCTAGGAAGAGTTAAAAGGCAAAAGTGGGTATAGCATATTAGCCCCAAGCTAGGAGAAACTTCTCCCCCAAACACCAGAGGCGTAGGTCATCTAGTTAACGAGATAGAAGGGGGGGGCATTAATGTATTTTCTAAGAGCTAAAAACATTGATGGGTCGCAGTTTAAAAAAAAAATTCAATTGAATCTATTAGCTTTAAGGGCGTAGAAGACTATTCTGGAGATTCCATGAGCGTAGCTGGGCTTTAAGTGTGAGGGGGGGTCAATTATATTTAGGCCAATTTTCTGGGTCGATTTTCGGGCATTTCTAGGAAGAGTTAAAAGGCAAAAGTGGGTGTAGCATATTAGCCCCGAGCTAGGAGAATCCTCTCCCCCAAACAATAGAGGCGTAGGTCATCTAGTTAACGAGATAAAAGGGGGGACATTAATGTATTTTCGAAGAGCTAAAAACATTGATGGGTCGCAGTTTTTAAAAAAAAATTCAATTGAATCTATTAGCTTTAAGGGCGTAGAAGACTACTCTGGAGATTCCATGAGCGTAGCTGGGCTTTAAGTCTGAGGGGGGGTCAATTATATTTAGGCCAATTTTCTGGGTCGATTTTCGGGCATTTATAGGAAGAGTTAAAAGGCAAAAGTGGGTATAGCATATTAGCTCCGAGCTAGGAGAATCCTCTCCCCCAAACGCCAGAGGCGTAGGTCATCTAGTTAACGAGATAAAAGGGGGGACATTAATGTATTTTCTAAGAGCTAAAAATCATTGCTGGGGCATAGTTTTTACAAAATTTTAATTGATTCTATTAGCTTTAAGGGTGTGGAAGACTATTCTGGAGATTCCATGAGCGTAGCTGGGTTTTAAGTCTGAGGGGGGGTCAATTTTAACTTTTTAACGAAAATTCACAAAAAATCAACCAATGCAATCAAATATGAACAAATTTTGTTAATTATTTTATATTTACGACTTTAAAATAGAGTGAGTTAAAACCCAATTATTAGGCATATAATAACTGGCATATAATAACTGTTCAAGCCTCTTTTTGGCTATTTCTGATAGACGAGAACGAAACAAAGGGGGTACACGTTTGTAACCCCAACTGTGGAGCGTACCCCACTGAAAATCCCATGGGCGTAGGTCATCTGTGTGAGAAGAAATCAGGGGGGTTCAAATCAACTTTAATGTCCGTTTTTGAACGCATTATGGATACAATTTCTTTTAAATTTTGAAATAAATAGAAAGCCCAGATTGAGAAGAAAGCTACCGTTATATTTCCATAAACGTAGCTTATTTCAATTTTAAAAGGGGGCTAAGTAATTTTATCAAAAATTTCGATATGGATTTTCACCTATTTACAACCCACAACAACGAACTAAAGTGGGTATACGTAGGTAGCTGCACCCTTGGAGCATCCCCCAGTGAAAGCCCCATGGGCGTATCTCATCTGTGAGAAGAGAAAAGTCAAGGGGGTAAAAGTACTTTCTGTTACTATTTGAACTATTTTCAACACCGATTTTCACCTATTTACACCCCACGACAACGAACTAAAGTGGGTATACGTAGGTAGCTGCACTCATGGAGCATCCCGCAGTGAACTCCCCATGAGCGTACCTCATCTGTGAACGGAGAAAAGTTAATGGGGGTAAAAGTACTTTTTGTTAGAACATCAACTATTTTCAACACCGATTTTCGCCTATTTAGACTCCACGACAACGGTTTCATATGTGTACCAATAATATTCGTGTTCGCTTAGTCACGATTTTATTGAATCTATATATTATTATCCTTGAATCATTAATTAAAAAAATGTTAAAATATAGCATGCCCGCCTTGCATACACAAGGTCGTGGGTTCGATTCCTGCTACGACCGAACACCAAAAAGTTTTTCAGCGGTGGATTATCCCACCTCAGTAATGCTGGTGACATTTCTGAGGGTTACAAAGCTTCTCTAAGTGGTTTCACTGCAATGTGGAACGCCGTTCGGACTCGGCTATAAAAAGGAGGTCCCTTGTCATTGAGCTTAACATGGAATCGGGCAGCACTCAGTGATAAGAGAGAAGTTCACCACTGTGGTATCACAATGGACTGAATAGTCTAAGTGAGCCTGATACATCGGGCTGCCACATAACCTAACCTAACCTAACCTATGCTAACGAAATTTTCGGTAGCGTTCAATTTCGTAAGCTGGTACGCACCTCTAATGAAAATAACAGGGTTGTCAAAAGCATATTTTGGCAGCAAACATTTAATTTATTACAATCATTGTGTGCGTAAGAGTTTTAAAAGGTCTGTAAATAATAAACAATTTATTTTAGGAATATTTGGAACATATATTAACAATTTTTAAAAGCGATTAGCTGGTTTAAAATTTGTGTACACAGCCCTGTTTTTTTGTTGTAGACTTAAAAAAATTGTTGCTACCGAAAATTTCGCTAGAGGTGCATACCGGCCTTTAGAGAAATCACTAAACTTAAATCTCTTTGCAGAAAACTAAAATCTTTGGATGCTACATTCTTGCAAACATTAAGAAGCTGACCAATGAAAAATGAGTGGCTTATCGTTAACTAGATGACCTACGCCTCTGGCGTTTGGGGGAGAGGATTCTCCTAGCTCGGGGCTAATATGCTATACCTACTTTTGCCTTTTAACTCTTCCTAGAAATGCCCGAAAATCGACCCACAAAATTGGCCTAAATATAATTGACCCCCCTCAGACTTAAAGCCCAGCTACGCTCACGGAATCTCCAGAATAGTCTTCTACACCCTTAAAGCTAATAGAACCAATTAAAATTTTGTAAAAACTGTGTCCCATCAATGTTTTTAGCTCTTAGAAAATACATTAATGTCCCCCTTTTATCTCGTTAACTAGATGACCTACGCCTCTGTTGTTTGGGGGAGAGGATTCTCCTAGCTCGGGGCTAATATGCTATACCCACTTTTGCCTTTTAACTCTTCCTAGAAATGCCCGAAAATCGACCCAGAAAATTGGCCTAAATATAATTGACCCCCCCTCACACTTAAAGCCCAGCTACGCTCATGGAATCTCCAGAATAGTCTTCTACGCCCTTAAAGCTAATAGATTCAATTGAATTTTTTTTTTAAACTGCGACCCATCAATGTTTTTAGCTCTTAGAAAATACATTAATGTCCCCCCTTCTATCTCGTTAACTAGATGACCTACGCCTCTGGTGTTTGGGGGAGAGGATTCTCCTAGCTCGGGGCTAATATGCTATACCCACTTTTGCCTTTTAACTCTTCCTAGAAATGCCCGAAAATCGACCCAGAAAATTATCCTAAATATAATTGACCCCCCCCCCTTAGACTTAAAGCCCAGCTACGCTCATGGAATCTACAGAATAGTCTTCTACGCCCTTAAAGCTAATAGATGCAATTGAATTTTTTTTAAAAACTGTGCCCCATCAATGTTTTTAGCTCTTAGAAAATACATTAATGTCCCCCCTTTTATCTCGTTAACTAGATGACCTACGCCTCTGGCGTTTGGGGGCGAGGATTCTCCTAGCTCGGGGCTAATATGCTACACCCACTTTTGCCTTTTAACTCTTCCTAGAAATGCCCGAAAATCGACCTACAAAATTGGCCTAAATATAATTGACCCCCCTCTGACTTAAAGCCCAGCTACGCACATGGAATCTCCAGAATAGTCTTCTACGCCCTTAAAGCTAATAGAATCAGTTAAATTTGTTTAAAAACTATGTCCCAGAAAGGTTTTATAGTTATTAGAACTTACACGAATTTGCCCCCCTTTATCTCATTAACTAGATGACCTACGCCTCTGCCCTCTTTGCGGGGGAGTTCTCCTATCTCCGAGCTAATGCCCTATACCCACTTTTGCTTTTTAACTCTCCCTAGAAATGCCCGAAAAAGTCCAATGAATGTAAAATACATCTTTCCATATTTTTTTGAATTGCATTTATATTACTCTAAATAACTTTTTGCTCAAAATTATGTTAAGTATACACGCGTTTTCGTTCAGAAAATGTGTCATGAAGCAAAATATTGTTACGTTTTTATATTTAGGCGTTTTTAATTACCCGACAATTAAAACACAGTTCTTTTAAATAACGACAATCTACAATTTATTTACTATGACTTCACACTTTACAATTCGTTCACACTGAAGTTATTCGTTTGACGCTTTAATTAAGACTGACTCGTTAGCACCATGCGAGCGCTTTTATATATGACGGTGTGGCAATACGAGAACATTCTGGTGGCACTACAATATTCTGGCAACGCCAGAACATTCTTAGACAATGCTAGAAGGATCTACGACCATTAAGTTGTTTACTTGGCGGCTGCCAAACACATACACACTCACATAGATATATGCTCGCACTACTACAACAACAACAATAAAGACAATAGACAATGAGATGAAATGAAATGAGAATGCAGAATAACAAAGCAAAGGGGTTGCTATTCTATGAGAGAGTAAGAACTAACATTTCGGTAAGCAAACAAAAGAACATAAAAGAAATTCAGGAAAATACTAGAAAATGAATAGATGATTCCAACAAGTGATAGCGAAATTTTATCGTTACAATTTGAAATTTTAAATTAACGGAAACTAATTTAAATAAACTTATATCTATAATTATCAAATTCGTAACACTGCCTCCCGCTTAAGCCTGTTCGTCCCGAACAGGCACAGAACCTGTTCCGTAAGGAGCCAATCGTTCCAGATGTACAACTTTCATCTTTGATCTAGGGCTGTCGTCCTTCTGAATCCGGTATACAACATCATTGATCTTCTTGATGACTTTGTATGGGCCTTCCCACTGTGTTTGCAGTTTGGGACACATTCCTTTCTTTCGTTGCGGGTTAAATAGCAGAACCAATTCTTCTTCTTGGAAGCCCTCAGTATTTACAGCACGATCGTATCTCGCCTTCATTCTGTTGCTGACCGGTCGGGCCGACGGTGTTCGTGTACTGGGATGACGATGATGTCGGGCCGATGGTGGTCGTAACTGATGATGACGATGATGTCGGGCCGATGGTGGCCGTGCACGGTGATGTTGTTTCCTAGAACGGTAAGAGGGGAAAAGGAAAGGGAAAGGATTCGACTATACTAGTACCCGTTTGATGCGGACGAACCGCTGAAGCGGACGAACCGCGGATGCGGACGAACCGCTAAAGCGAACGAATCGCGGATGCGGACGAACCGCTGAAGCGAACGAATCGCGGATGCGGACGAACCGCTGAAGCGAACGAATCGCGGATGCGGACGAACCGCTGAAGCGAACGAATCGCGGATGCGGACGAACCGCTGAAGCGAACGAGTCGCGGATGCGGACGAACCGCTGAAGCGAACGAATCGCGGATGCGGACGAACCGCTGAAGCGAACGGATCGCGGAAGCGGACGAACCGCGTTAGGAGGGTGTTAGTATAGCCGGGAAGGGGGGGAAAGAAAGGGAGGAGAGGAGGTGGTGGGAGCGCTAATCTACTACACAATTATGGAGCGAACGAATCGCGCTTACAAATATTGATGCGAACGAATCGCGTTGTGATGAATCGGGTCGGCTCTCGGAGGTTCGGCAGCGGTCGGCTTCGGCTTCGGGTGATTCATGCCATTGTCGCCGAAAGCCTGCATTCTTAAGTCGGCCGAGACATCAACCCAGTGAGAATTACCAACATGTAATCTCAACAACGTTGGGTGATGAAAACATGTTTCCCTTTGATACCACTTGTACCACATGAAAAAAATGAAATGTAGTTATAATGGATACCGTGGCTCACAGTTAACAAGTGGGTACAGTGGTACAAAGGGATGTAGTTATAATGGATACTGTGGCTCACAGTTAACAAGTGGGTACAGTGGTACAAAGGGAAAAATAGTAGAAAACGATGGTAACGGAAATGAAATAAATATGTACGAGTAATTGGCTCGTTACATCCCCCCCCTACTTAGTGAAAATAAAACGTAAGTTTTCTTTTCCCAGTCGTACCCGTGGGTGAGTTACATATAATTAAGGTATATTTACAATTAATAATTGTCGAATAACATTCTTCAAAATTCTTTGGGTTTTTTTTGTTTTTTTCATTATTGTTTTCGTTTTTTCTTTTTTTTTTTGGTTTTCTTTACATATTTTTTTTCTAATTATTATTTTCCCTTTTTTCCCCTTTTTTTCAGATTACAATGTTATAATTGAAAATATAATTCACTATTCTAAAATATTAGTAGTAAGACAACGGCACGTCACCATAGTACTTCTACTCCGTCTTGACGTGTATATACGCTCTCCAATGCGTATATTCCATTTTGGGTTTGCGGTAGTTGAGTTGCACTTCCTTTTTTTTATGCGGTGATGACACGGATACTGGCTTTGTTGCTGGGTTTTGTCGTCTAGGTATTTTGAGATATCGTGCTGGCTGTAGCGACGGAATGGACTCCCTAGGGGACCCCATTGTCACTTTTCGGGCTACCGACTCTTGACCTAAACTTGCTCTTGCCCTAGCTTTCATCTGCGGTGTGGATTGGAGTGGGGGCGTTAGTCCCTTTGGCGGAGCAACCTTCTTCGGGTATGATTGCTTTCGCCCCGACTTCCACGAAGGGCCTTTTTGGACCGAATGACGATCGCTCGAATGACGTTTTGTGGGTATATGAGTTTGGGTTAGTTTCCTGGGTTTTGTATTTTTCCTGAGAGGACAGACCTTCTGCCCTTTCAAGGAGAAATCATGTGATACGAGTGCACTTAGGCAGTGTGCTGGCACAAAATGTTCAGTAACGGGGCGGCATATGAGCTTATCATCTATGTAGAGAGTGGCATTTCGCTGACAGAGGAAGTCCATACCAAGTATGAGATTCTCGGCCAGCGTAGGAAGTACTGCTGCTTTCAGAGTGGTACTCTTCTCGTTATAAAGTATGTCGATGTCATACAATTTGTGCAAGTGGTAAACCGTCCGTCTGACATTTGGACGTTACGTTGCACAACTTCCGGCTGAATGCCCCGATGGTTCAAGAAGCTCCTTACGGTATCCGAGATATAGCTCGAGGAGGCCCCGGTGTCGATAAGCGCCTCGAAAGGCTGGCCATATATCATTACCTCAATGAAGTATCGGGTTGTGGGTGGCTAATCCTTTCGTCTTCGTGGCGCTGAGTCCTGCAACTGCAGTCCTTAGTTAATGTTCCTTCCGTACCACAATAAGAGCAGAACAAAATACGGAGGTTTCTGCACTGAGTACGGAAGTGACCCGGGAGCTTGCAACGCCAGTGGTCGTTTCTGGAGTAAGGAGTTTCTACCACCATATGTGACGTATGAGGCTGCGATTAACGTGACTCGTCTCTCTTCAATAGCTCATAATCATCGGTTAGATCGATTAACTCGTCCAAGGTGTGGAAATCGTTTCTTCGAATATAGTGGCGATATTCGGATCTCAACCCGTCGTATATTCGGTCGAGGTGATTCATTTCGCGAAATCGTGGCTGCTGTTGTCAACATATGCAGAATGTAGTATTTTGCTCTTTCGCGCTGGAACTGCCGGCGGTTGTAGAATGCATGTTCCAGCTGGGTGGCATGTCGTTTAGATAAGAAAAATTTTTCCACCTCCGCTCGGAATTTGGACCAGCTCGTGATATCAACCCTTTTTACCCTGAACCACTTCAGGGCGTTTCCTTGTAGGACACTGAGGAGCGCGGGTAGCAGTCGATCTTGGGAGAGATGGTGGCATTCGGCGAGTTCCTCCATCCTCTCGAGAAACTCCATGAGGTCCCCTTCCCCAGTATACTTCAGATCCCATCGCTGCACGATACCCATTATTTCATGGTCGGCCGGCTCGTGCCTCGAAGTCGTTGCGGGGTGTTCGTACGGTTATGCTCGGTACGAGCAATGACTGTACTACTGCTTTCTCTTCGGCTTTGAGTTCGGCCTCCAGTTCTCTGAAAATATTCTCCGTCGAGGCTCTCATCCGCTTGGCCCGAATGTATTTGACCAACTCTTTTCTCAGATGCTCCATCGTGCAGCCTTCGGTGGGGATATTTGCAGTCTGGCATTGATCGATCAATTGCTCTTTCCGTAGCAAATATATCCACCCCAACGATTCGGTTGTTAATTGCTTGGAACCGCCGGGCTTGTTGTTGTAGTGTGTGGAACTCGATTCATCCTCGCTGGCGGTCATTTCTCGGTTTTCTGCAGATCGATTCTGATCGGGTCCCTGCTCAGGCGCCATTTGTAACGTGGTTTTCTGCGTGGGCTGAGGTAGGCCAGTGGCCGTCCAGGGTCGCTTTCAAGGATCCACAAAACCTTAAATAATAACACACTACTTGGATTCTTTTGCGGGGTTTTATTGACGATTCTTACTTATATACGATACAATTGTGGGTAAGGGCAATGATCGGGCTGAAGGGGCGACGACGACTTGTGGAGTTTCGGCTGTGAATTGCGGGCTGGATTGGGTCGGACGATGACGAAGACTCGTGCAGCGTTAGTTGATGAATGGGTAATGTTGCTTGACGACGATGATAATGAAACGGTGTCGGTGAAATGACTGGATACGATGATGGACAGTGTCGGTGACAGGACGGGGTGACGACAACTGGTGACGACGGTGAGTAGTATGGAGTTGACGGTGGGGTCGGGCCGACGGTGTTCGTGTACGGTGATAACGATGGTGTCGAGCCGACGTTGATCGTGTGCGGTAATGACGGTGATATCGGGCTGGTGGTGTTCGTGTACTGGGGTGACGATGGTGTCGGGCCGACGATGCTCGTGTACTGGGATAACGATGGTGTCGGGCCGACGTTGATCGTGTGCGGTGATGACGGTGATATCGGGCTGGCGGTGTTCGTGTACGATGATGACGATGGAGTCGGGCCGACAATGTTCGGGTACGGTGATAACGATAGTGTCGGGCCGACGTTGATCGTGTGCGGTGATGATGGTGGTATCGGGCTGGTGGTGTTCGTGTACGATGATGACGGTGGAGTCGGGCCGACGGTGTTCGTGTACTGGGATGACGATGATGTCGGGCCGATGGTGGTCGTAACTGATGATGATGAGGATGTCGGCCGATGGTGGTCGTAACTGATGATGACGATGATGTCGGGCCGATGCACAGTGGTCGATTTGAAATATTTAGGCGGCCAAAAATATTTTTGGACGTTAATGGCTTCGAAAGACTGTATTTTAAAAAAACTACCTATTTATTTTAAAAAATAAATAAGAAAAACATATATTTTATAATAAAAAACACATTTTATTCTCATAAATCATAAATAAATACAAATGAATTAAATTTTCTTATTGAAAGATGTTTCTGTCTCGACTTCTTCGTGCTCAATACTATATTGTGTGGGGCTCGGCAGGTTCTAATAGTTCTATAACTTCACTAGAAAAAATCTTGTGTGAAGTTTTCTTTAACGATCTTTCACTACTTACGAGTGGGTCTGAAGTAAGGAGCAATCTTTGATAAATATCACGGTTGCATTCTTCCCTTGAAATTTTTCTTGAAAAATTCTGTCTGTATGACCGAAAATGTTTATTTCGTGCTTCTGCAGCCTCCTCCGACAATTGGCCGATGGGCAACAGTGCATTATCTATGATGGTCGCCCCATGTAATAGTAATTTATGCATTGTTGGAGTCATGGGATGCCAGTCGTATAATTCCACATACATTTGCGCCGTGTTGAAGGCATATTCTTTGAATTTTGTTGTATTTATTTTGTGTCCACTTGAAATCGCCTCTAATAAGATTTTAAATCTATATATTAATTCGTGGTTAATGCCTGTTATGTCCGCCGCTAATTCTGTGTTTTCAAAAATCTCCTACTCGTATTTCCATCATTGGTATTACCAAAATTGGCTTTAGGCATGTCAACCAACAGGCCAGTTTCTAAGCGGAATAATTCTTGGATTTCTTTTTTCCTTTCTTCTTCTAATGCTTTCTCTTCCTGGGTCCTTTTCTTTCCATATTTCTTCACGGGCAATTTATATGCCAAATGCAGAATGCTCTCAAAAATACGTATTTTTGCGTGTAATACCGAAATTCCAAACTTAAGAGCATCGGGACTTATTTCGTTCTGTTTGCTTAAATTATTGAAATCTGTGGAAGTGGCGCCACATATATAGCATCGGCTAGTTGAGGTCGTGTTGGTTACAGCATTGCAAACTTTTCCATCAACCATGGTCATTTTCAAAATGTGATTATAATCAAATTCTTTTCCATCAATATGTACTTTTGTAGGAGTGAGGTTCTTAATTTCATTTTGCACATAACATATTTCCTCTTTTGTTACATCTGTAGTTTCTTTCACATACCGAAATCTTATGGGGCGGCAAAATCGTGGTGATGATGGTGTTGGGTTTTGCCATAACACTTTGTTTTCTTTACCACAAATAATTTGAAGCGGGATAAAAGAACTCAAAAATATACTAGCATCGGATTCGGCGTCTTCTGAGAATTTTTGTTTGTACCGCGCTTGTTGTGACCCGTAACAACCCCATTCATAAATGATCGTCAATGACTTTCTTTCAATTTCGTTAAGGGTTAATAACACTTCTTCCAGGTAGATTGATAACCGTTGAATAGTATTGTTACGTTTCTATATTTAGGCGTTTTTAATTACCCGACAATTAAAACACAGTTCTTTTAAATAACGACAATCTACAATTTATTTACTATGACTTCACACTTTACAATTCGTTCACACTGAAGTTATTCGTTTGACGCTTTAATTAAGACTGACTCGTTAGCAGCATGCGAGCGCTTTTATATATGACGGTGTGGCAATACGAGAACATTCTGGTGGCACTACAATATTCTGGCAACGCCAGAACATTCTTAGACAATGCTAGAAGGATCTACGACCATTAAGTTGTTTACTTGGCGGCTGCCAAACACATACACACTCACATAGATATATGCTCACATTACTACAACAACAATGACAATAGACAATGAGATGAAATGAGAATGCAGAATAACAAAGCAAAGGGGTTGCTATTCTATGAGAGAGTAAGAACTAACATTTCGGTAAGCAAACAAAAGAACATAAAAGAAATTCAGGAAAATACTAGAAAATGAATAGATGATTCCAACAAGTGATAGCGAAATTTTATCGTTACAATTTGAAATTTTAAATTAACGGAAACTAATTTAAATAAACTTATGTCTATAATTAGCAAATTCGTAACACTGCCTCCCGCTTAAGCCTGTTCGTCCCGAACAGGCACAGAACCTGTTCCGTAAGGAGCCAATCGTTCCAGATGTACAACTTTCATCTTTGATCTAGGGCTGTCGTCCTTCTGAATCCGGTATACAACATCATTGATCTTCTTGATGACTTTGTATGGGCCTTCCCACTGTGTTTGCAGTTTAGGACACAATCCTTTCTTTCGTTGCGGGTTAAATAGCAGAACCAATTCTTCTTCTTGGAAGCCCTCAGTATTTACAGCGCGATCGTATCTCGCCTTCATTCTGTTGCTGACCATCTTTATTTTGTTGCGCACTGATTCGTGAACTTCACCGAAAGTGTTTGGGATGTCGTTTCTGTTTTCTTCCATGGCGAGCTCATTAGGTTTAGCGCCGAATATCAGATCTCCAGGCAACTTCAACTCAGTTCCGAATAGAATATTGGCCGGTGTTCGAGAGGTGGAATCATGAATGGCAGATCTATACGACAGCAAAAACTTTGGTATATGGTCGTCCCAGTCCCTCTGGCCGTTGTCCACTACTTTTCGAAGATGTTCCTCCAGAGTGCGATTAAACCTTTCTACCATGCCATCGGATTGTGGATGTAATGGCGTAGTCCTCGTTTTCTTGACACCAAGGGATTCACACATCTCTTTGAATATGGCCGATTCAAAATTTCTTCCCTGGTCTGAGTGAATCTCGGACGGCACACCGTAGCGACATATCCAGTTTTTGTTGACCACATCCACAATCGTTTTTGCCTCTTGGTTTGGAATTGCATACACCTCCGGCCATTTGCTGAAGTAATCCATGACCACAAGGACATAACGGTTTCCAGAATCACTTACTGGGAAAGGGCCTGCCACGTCCATTGCTATTCTTTCAAACGGGGCTCCTGGTCTATATTCTTGCATAGGACCTCGACTTTTCCTTGTTGGGCCTTTCGCCTTCATGCACTTCTCGCAATTGGCTACCCATTCAGCAATTGATTTCTGGCATCCAACCCAGTAGAATCGTTGCTTCACTTTCTCGGCTGTTTTGGTTATTCCCAGATGACCTCCACTGGGACCATTATGGAACTCCGCCAAAACGTCTCTTATTTTGGAATCTGGAACGATGATCAAATTTCGGCTGCTCTTGCCATCTTCGCTTTCCCATTTACGTTGCAGGGATCCATTGGCTAGAACTAAACTATCCCATTGAGCCCAGTATGATTTCATAAGTAGACTTTCGGCTGCGATGTCTTTCTTACTGGGCTTCTTGTTCTCTTCCTTTGCCGAAATAATTTTGTTCAAAATGGGATCTTTACGCTGTTCTGTTGGCCAGTCCACTCCAGATTCGATGTGTAACAGCCGAATATCAACAATCTCCTCCTTGTGTTCAGCTTTTGAGCAGTGCTTGCATTCTATACTGCAAGGTCGACGTGACAAGGCGTCGGCGTTACCGTGTTTTCCACCTTTTCTATGCTCGATACTGAAATCATAGCTTTGGAGCCTCTCGATCCAACGTGCCAGTTGAGCTTCCGGATTCTTGAATTGGAGCAACCATCGTAGAGCTGAGTGATCAGTCCTGAGCAAGAAGTGTTGTCCATACAAATATTTATGATAATGTTTTACACTCTCTATGACGGCTAGCAGCTCTCGTCGCGTTACACAGTAGTTCTTTTCGGGCTTGGACAACGTTCAGCTGAAATATCCGATGACCTTCTCCTTGCCGTCTATCTGTTGGGATAGCACACCTCCAATACCATGCGCGCTAGCATCTGTATCCAAAACAAATTTTTCGCCCGGAATAGGATACGCTAGAATAGGAGCTGAACATAAAAGTTCTTTTAAATGTTGGAATGAATCCTCCTGTTCGTCGCTCCACTGGAACTTCTGACCTTTTTGCGTCAATTTATGGAGACTAGCGGCGATGCTGGCGAAGTTTGGGACGAATCGTCGGTAATATGTACATAACCCAAGGAAACTTCTTAATTCGTGGAGATTTCGAGGTCGTGGCCAATCTCTGACAGCTTGGATTTTGTCTTCATCGGTGGATATGCCCTCTGCAGTCACATGATGTCCCAGGTATTTAACTTCCCGCTGGAAAAGGGAGCATTTCTTTGCGTTAAGGCGTAGACCAGCGGCTGACAATTGCTGGATAACATCTTTCAAGTTCTTAAGGTGCTCGTCAAATGTTTTGCCCATCACTATGATGTCATCCAAGTATATCAAGCACGATTTCCAGTGCAACCCCTTCAGTACCCGCTCCATCAATCTTTCGAAGGTAGCCGGAGCGTTGCAGAGACCGAACGGCATTACATTGAATTGCCAGAGACCGCCATTAACGCCAAAAGCCGTCTTTTCCTTGTCTTTCTCGGCGATCTCTACTTGCCAATATCCACTCTGCAAATCGAGCATAGAAAACCATGTTGTTCCGGCTAGTGTGTCCAACGTGTCATCAATGCGTGGAAGCGGATAACTGTCCTTTTTGGTGACATCATTCAGTTTTCGGTAGTCCACGCAGAATCGGGTACTTCCATCTTTCTTTTTGACCAGCACAACTGGGGAACACCAAGGACTTGATGATGGCTCGATTACTCCACTCTCCGCCATTTCCTTTATGAGCTTTTGAACTTCGTCTCTTTTTGCCAGGGGAACACTTCGTGGTGCCTGTTTTATGGGCCTTTCTTCTGCGGTTT
The DNA here is from genome assembly GCF_050003625.1 of Haematobia irritans. Taxonomy (NCBI): domain Eukaryota; kingdom Metazoa; phylum Arthropoda; class Insecta; order Diptera; family Muscidae; genus Haematobia; species Haematobia irritans. The sequence continues at coordinate 49,181,147 of NC_134399.1, forward strand.
TAATTTCATGTTTCACTACAGATGTTCTTCCTTGATTTCCCTTTTCAGAAGCAAAAGCAGAGGCGTTTTTCCACAACAATTGCTTGGCTTTATTTCTCTCTGACGGCGATAGATGATGTGTCCAAGCCTCGAAATACCCTTCTAGATGTTTTCTCACTGCTCCATGTGTCTTTGATGAATTGCCTTCCAAATTGACTATTGCCTCGGCTGGTGTACATTTTCCAATATCAGAAAATTTTACAATTTGCTCATGATTGTCAGACAAGTTCAAGACACGAACTGGTATTAGTCTCTCTTCGTTCGTTGTTACCAGGGCATTTGCTATCAAGATGTTGTTGCTTTTGTTTTCTGCTGGTTCAACAACCCACAATTGGCCGACTTCACAATCTCCATTCATAGAAACCCATATAATTGCTTCGGCATTCGGTGGTATAGACTCTGACTGGCTCGTTGTCAAACGTCTGACAGGTGTATTCTCGTCGTATCCCACGTTTACCGTTATTTCGGCATCGCACCATGTCATTACACGACGCTTCATATCCAGATTGAGGCCAAAAGCAATCATGAAATCCGCTCCAATTATAACTTCGTCTACTATATCGGCCACAATGAAATCATAAGTAACGGATTTGTTAGCAATAGTTAATTTTACGGTGACCTTTCCATATACGGTTGCGGTTTCCCCTGTAGCCGTGCGTAGCTTGACTCCAATCAGTGGTGTAACTTTTCCTTTTACTAAATCAGATCTAATGATAGACTTTGATGCACCAGTATCCAACGTCAAAGTACGCTTGTCGCCATTAATAACACCCGCAATAGTTAAATTGTTATTTTTCTGTTGAACTATTGCTATGGAGATGGTGGGGCCATCGTCTGTGGGAGCCAGCTCTTGCCCCGCTGAACTAGCTCGATTTAGTTTAAAGATGACTCACTTGACTGTGGGGTCACCTTCTTATGGCTATTGTTTAATGGAGATGGTGATGTGGACTTTGACCGTTTGCGTCGTGCTTTGCATTCTCGAGCTAGATGTCCCGGCTTATCACAGTTATAGCATTTGATCCGGGATTTATTTGCCTCTTGCTTCATTTCTTGCATTGCCTGCTTCATGGCCTCTTTCATCGACTCAATAACGGACTTTGGTTCATCACACTCTGTCTCTACTTTACGTACCTTGTGAATTTGAGGCCGCGCAAGCAATCTCGCAGTCTCCTGTGCAAGTGCGAATGTTACTGTTTCAGCGAATGTAGCCTTTTGTGACGCATATGTTGCACATTTTATATCTGGGTCTCGAATTCCATTGACGAAGGTTTCAATCTTGATGCGGTCCACAAGAGGATGACTCTCACCTGGGTATGTCAAAAGCACTAGCCGCTCAACTTCTGTTGCGAAATCTTGTAGGGTTTCATTCGATTTCTGGATTCTTCCTCTCAATTCCATTCTGAAGATGTCCTGCTTGTGCTCTCCACCATACTTGCGTTGAAGTGCCGCTATTACTTCATTATAGTTATTTCTAGAAGCAGCGGGAATGCTTTGTATCACATCAGCAGCATTGCCCTTTAATGCCAATAGAATTTCAATTGCTTTATCATCGTCATTCCACAAATTTCTACAAGCAACCATTTCGAATTGGAATTTGAAGACATCAAATGACGTTGAGCCATCGAAAACAGGAGTTTTGATTTTTGAGCCCTCGATGACGCGCACTGGACCTCCTTTAATTTCCAGCTCTGACATTTTTTTCTCGATGTGCAGAAACTTCTCATCATGAACCATAATTTTCTCATCCACGGAAAGAACTTTCTTATCCAATTCCACAATTTGATTTTCTATATGGTCCACACGTTTCTCCATGCCTTCAGAAATTTGTTGTAATTTTTCGTTGACCATTCTAGAATTTTCGTCGAATTTTTCTTCCATTTTTCTAGAATTTGCTTCCATCATTTTGCTCAAAATATTGAGCATTGATGTGTAATCCACAACACTCGAAGCCACAGATGGAGTTTCTACACTGCTTGTATTGACGAGTATTGATTCATCAATGTCTTCCTTATAATCAAACTCATGCGTCGCAATGTCCATATTACGCCGTTCAAACTCTTCCATTAGACGCTTTTGAACCTGGGCCTTATTGCCTGTTGTCGGCAGCTCCAGTTTGCTCAATTCCTTTTTTAAGTCTTCCACACGAAGCTCATTAAACTTCATTGTAGATTTTTTTCGTTATCCCACTTCTGACACCAATTGTTACGTTTTTATATTTAATAACGACAATCTACAATTTATTTACTATGACTTCACACTTTACAATTCGTTCACACTGAAGTTATTCGTTTGACGCTTTAATTAAGACTGACTCGTTAGCACCATGCGAGCGCTTTTATATATGACGGTGTGGCAATACGAGAACATTCTGGTGGCACTACAATATTCTGGCAACGCCAGAACATTCTTAGACAATGTTAGAAGGATCTACGACCATTAAGTTGTTTACTTGGCGGCTGCCAAACACATACACACTCACATAGATATATGCTCGCACTACTACAACAACAACAATAATGACAATAGACAATGAGATGAAATGAAATGAGAATGCAGAATAACAAAGCAAAGGGGTTGCTATTCTATGAGAGAGTAAGAACTAACATTTCGGTAAGCAAACAAAAGAACATAAAAGAAATTCAGGAAAATACTAGAAAATGAATAGATGATTCCAACAAGTGATAGCGAAATTTTATCGTTACAATTTGAAATTTTAAATTAACGGAAACTAATTTAAATAAACTTATATCTATAATTATCAAATTCGTAACAATATATTTAATTTGTTGCAAAAAAGTCTTAAATTCGCAACAAAAAAGAACATTTAAAAAATTAAAGTGGTTTGTGTCTTCGCTAAAGCAACTTTAGAACACAACTTTAACGTCACACCCTTTTGGGAACCATCATATCAGCTTTATGTGATATATGCTAATTGACCTGAACTTAGTCAGCTGCGATTGGCGGAATTTTAATTTGGGATTTATTTGCAATTTATACACTGAAAAACAGTGAACCCTTTTCCATTGCAAAATGAACTAAACTGTAGTAATATTGACCATGATTTAGCCCTTAAGATTTTTTTCAACTTGTCTAGTTTATAATTCTCTTAAATTTTAGTTAATCTATAACATTGTATTTTAGTTCATTTTTACAACACCATAAGATTTATATACCCCCACCAAGTTAAAAAGTCAGTATTATTTTGGTTTACTTGCTTATTTTTTGGGAAACCCGATAATAAAAAATGGTTAACAGTCTCTTAAAAATATCGACGACTGAACTATTTTTAAATCAATAATTCCACAGTACAGAGAAATTAAATAATTAAAGGAACAACAAACCGTTTTACTATTATGAAAATTTTCATACAATAATATTAAACTTTCTTTAAGCAAAAGTACTTTATTATAAAAACTTATGCACACCTCTAATAGACAATAGATTTTACATAGATGAGCCATGGGTGTCAAACTATGTTTGACAGTTCGGAAGATTAAGAATAAACGAAAAAATAAGAGCACGCTTACATTCTCTTTCGTTTCCTTTTTTGTAGTTTGCCAATTTTACACAAAATTAGAACGTTTATGATGCACCAGTGGATTTATAAATAAATTAATATATTAAAAGTTCATATTTGGGCAAAGAATTGTCACCAAAACCGCGAAAATACAAAATTTAATTTTGAGCAGCATTTCTGTTTACAAACAACACAAAAGCAAATGCCGGAAAATGAATATTTGGAACTGACTCTTAACGAAAAAATCAAAACGAAATGTCAGAAAATTCATTTTTGGAACTGACACATTTTTTTAAAGAGAATAGTTGATCATCTATGTAAAATCTATTGTCTATGGGGTAATGTGCAGTAGACCTTCTCAAAGTCGTGCACATTATTCTTATAAGATTTGTTGGAGTATGTTAAGGGTATTGTTTTATTTTTACACTACAAATATTATATAAAATATTTTTAGTTTTGCGACCTTGAAACTGAGATTTTTGAGTGTTTGATGCTTACTTCCTTAAATTGGTTCGAATTCTATGAAATCTCAAACTCGTCGAAATAGTTTTACAATACATATGGAATTTGAAGTACCCTATATAAACTCTGTTTTACAATAAATTCGAATTTTGCCATTTCATGTTACATATTTTTGTCTAATACTATTTAAATGGCTGTATGAACTTTGCAACCTTTGACTACCGATGTCCACTATAGAGGACATGTCTTAATAGACTTACCCTGTATATACCGTACACCCAATTTTCAATTTTTTATGTCCTTTTTATGTCGACTGGTGGTGACACTTTAGCATGTAGAACCTTTTCTAAGGTGACGACATCAAAAGGAGGCAATTCCTCTCGAAAGAGATTCAAAGAACGAAGAAGTGCTTTGTTTATCCTAAAGAAATTAGGATCGTTCGACCCAAGCACGTTGTCGGCTAAGCAAAGCGATTCCTTAAAATGGGCTCAAGGAATTCTTGAAGCTGGAAAAAGGGAACGATCACCGGATGAGCTGCCATCCTCTAAACGGGATCAAAGATCGTTAACCTCAGTTGCAAAAGACAGCCATGTGATGGCTATTATTAATAAAGGAGCATTGGACGGTATGATTCCAAGGCAAAAATGGGGGGAAATTGAGAACGCGATGTCTGGTGTCTACTCAGAGGTGCGAAAAAAGTTTCCCGGACCAAGTCCTCGACGGCAAGATGCTGGATGGTATCAAGGACGATATAAGTTAATAGCTTTTGCGGACCAGAGGTCTATGGATTACTTTAAAGCTGCATTGATGCTAATTGGTGAAGTTTGGGAAGGAGCCGCTTTGGAGTTAGTCGATAAAAAAGACATACCGGCTAAACCTAGAGCACATGCATGGATACCGGCAAACCCTCCTGATCCTGAGTCAATACTAGAGAGACTAAAAGAATGTAACCCAGATCTTCCAACCGCCGATTGGAAGGTTGGTCGTTTGGATGAGGTGGATGGACCAAGACGACATGCGGTGTTTATATTAAACATAGAGTCGCTGCCACATCTAGCCCAGACCCAAGGACGCGTAAGTTATGGCTTTCATGATATCCATATGAAGGTATACAAAAGCGATCAGCCAAAGGATTCCGAAACGGACAAGCCTCCGGTAGAGTCAGCAGTGAAAAAATCTCCTAGCGAAGCCGAAGGAGACATAAAACCTGCAGACTATGGCGAACATCATATGCGGGACGTCTCTACAGGCTCAAGCCTCACCAAAGCGGAACCGCGGATTGTTGCGAGAGTCACCGAGATCTGTGAAGAGGAAGCCCTTGATGACTCAATTGAAGCGGCTGATGTGACGGTGGTTGAAAATTTTGAGGGTTCTACGGTTCCTCCAGATAAATCTTCACCATTGTAAGGCCGCTTGTGCTGCCTTAAAAGTTCTCCTGATGAAAGGAGACATAGATATAGGTCTTATTCAAGAACCATACATATATAAGAACAAGATCTGTGAATTAAGTACTCCGGGTTTCAAACTTTTGCATAATACCGGTAAGGATATAAATCGAGCATGTATAATTGCTAAAAACGAAATAAACTTGTTTCTGCTTCCTTCATTGAGCAATGCAGACACTGTCGTAGCCAGTCTAGAGATATCCACATGCAAATATTGGGTATCTTCGGTCTACATGGGACATGATAGGGAGATGCCACCCTGTGCCGTTAAGACCTTAGTTGAGGAGTCACTAAAAACAAAGACAAAACTCATTATGGGATGCGATACAAATGCACATCATAGTATTTGGGGAAGTAGTGATACTAATGCAAGGGGAGAGTCGCTAATAGAGTTTATTTTGCGTACTAACCTGGTAGTTTGCAATAAAGGAGATGCACCAACCTTCGTCACCAGGAACAGACAAGAGGTTTTGGACGTAACGTTGACCTCTCCGGAACTGAATGATAAGATATCTGAGTGGCAAGTTTTGAGGGAACATAGCTTCTCAGATACATCAGTTTCAGATTGGCTGTTCGTACTTCAAAGACCATATTTCCGCCAAATGTTAGGAAAGCTGATTGGAATAGGTATAGGGAATCGTTCAATTTGATGATACCGGAAATGCCGGAGATAAATATGAGTTAAGTAAAGTAATATAAGGAAAGTTAAGTAATATAAGGAAATCCTGCAGGAAGCTCTTCAACAAAGCAAAGTCCACAAGAGCTCCGGAGGATTGGGACACTTACAAGATGAATCTGAGAGAACTGAGAAGGTCTCAACAAAACTCTTGGGATGATTACTGTAGCATTATTGAGAATACGTAAGAGGCTTCCAGACTACGGAAGGTACTAGCATCCACTAACACCGCTCCAGGTTTCATTAAAACATCGGAGGGAATTTGGACAACGTCCAGTGAGGAGACCTCATTCCTACTTAAGACCCTGGAGAGGATGATAGACATGTATCTTAGAACTAGCGTGGATTCAAGTTTGCTCTCGAAACGACAGCATGCATACTCGAAGGGCAGGTCTATTGAGACCGCATTGCATGAACTAGTCAGCTTTATTGAAAGCTCACTATCTGTCAAAGAATACACAATCGTGGCGTTTCTAGACATCGAAGGGGCGTTCAATAATGTCCATCCGAGCTCGATATTAAATGGACTGACAACTCTGAATGTTGATCCAGGTATACTTAGGCTGTTAGACGAACTTCTAATAAAGAGACGTATTTCAGCCACACTAGGGTAAGCAAACATACAAAGGTATGTGAACAGAGGCACTCCCCAAGGAGGAGTTCTATCACTTCTTCTTTGGAATGTTGCTATAAACAACCTTCAGGTTTCCCTAGAAAAAGAAAGGATAAAAGTGGTGGCATACGCAGATGATGTGGCGCTAGCAGTCAGGGGAAAATTCCCATCCACAATCAGCGATATTATACAGAGAGCTCTCTGGATGACTGAGAAATGGGCGAAAGATAATGGTCTTGGTGTAAATCCAGCAAAGACAGAACTAGTCATGTACTGCAAAGATCGCAAAACTCCCACGGTTAGGCCCATTTCCTTACGGGGTACTGAAATTCCCTTCGGTGAGTGTGCAAAATACCTTGGCATTATTTTGTACAGGATGACTGAGAAATGGGCGAAAGATAATGGTCTTGGTGTAAATCCAGCAAAGACAGAACTAGTCATGTACTGCAAAGATCGCAAAACTCCCACGGTTAGGCCCATTTCCTTACGGGGTACTGAAATTCCCTTCGGTGAGTGTGCAAAATACCTTGGCGTTATTTTGTACAGGATGACTGAGAAATGGGCGAAAGATAATGGTCTTGGTGTAAATCCAGCAAAGACAGAACTAGTCATGTACTGCAAAGATCGCAAAACTCCCACGGTGAGGCCCATTTCCTTAGGGGGTACTGTACTTATAGGGGGTGAGTGTGCAAAATACCTTGGCGTTATTTTGGACAGGAAGCTGAATTTTAGGTTTAATATTGAAGAGAGGGCGAGAAAAGCCACGGTAGCTTTGTACTCGTGCAAAAAGGCAATAGGGAAAAAGTGGGGACTAAGACCAAAAATTGTGCATTGGCTATACACGGCAGTAGTTAGACCTATAATGCTATATGGTGTTGTGGTCTGGTGGCCGGCACTTCAGAAACCGACTTGTTTAGATAAAGTTCACTTGTTATGGCGAGCTTATGTATCTCAGGCGCATTTAGTAAGACAGGAACAGACTCCCTTAATGTCATGCTACATCTATTGCCTTTAGAAATTTTGGCCAAACAGTCAGCTGCAACAACGGCTGTGCGGTTGCGCGAGCTATCGCTGTGGTCGGCAAAAATGTACGGTCATAGTTCGGTCCTCAAAGTAATGCCAGATGTGCCTAACGTAGTGGATTACACCCTGGCAAAACCACTTTTCGACAAAAAGTTTGAAACTCTAATTCCCAACAGTGACGCGTGGTGTACACAGACCGCGGGGAATAAAAGATATATAGATTTCTTTACTGATGGCTCCAAATTGAGTGGACAAGTGGGGTTCGGAGTATATTCTAAAGATCTGGAAATTCGAATAGCGAAAAGATTACCTAATCACTGTAGTGTTTTTCAGGCTGAAATATTGGCAATAAGAGAGGTGGTGAATTGGCTGAGAAGTAATGTTCCAACAAATATTGGCATTAATATATACTCAGACAGTCAACCTGCAATAAAATCCTTGGACTCTGTGTTCCTTAACTCAAAAACGGCCATAGACTGCCGCAAATCTCTCAACGAGATGGCTGAGCAGTACAATATTCACCTAATATGGGTGCCTGGTCATAGGAACATACCGGGGAACTGTGAAGCAGATGTGTTAGCAAGGCTAGGAACTACCTTACATATTCCAGGGGAACTAGAATCTGTTGGTATGCCTCTGGCCACCTGCAAACTCTTACTGCGTGAGAAGGCTGTTATGATGGCCAATATTCGATGGGAAAATTGCAAGGGTTGTAACGACACCAAGCAAATATGGCCCCATTTAAACTTAAACCGCACACTAGATATGCTAGTGTTCTCAAGGCGTCAGATAGCACTCCTAATATCTGCTATAACGGGTCGCTGCCTGATAGGCGAATTTGCAAAAACTATAGGTGCGAAGTATAATGACTATTGTATAAGCTGTCATGACGTGGAGGAAAAGGAATCAATTAAACACCTCTTGTGTGAGTGTCCTGCTTTTTGTGTAAGGCGTAAGCGAATTTTAGGAGCATATAGCTTTAGATTACTGGCTGACCTAGAAAACGTTAACTTAAGCAGTTTGTTAATGTTTTTGGAGCAATCTGGTTGGTTCCACAAAAGTAAATAATAGAGAAGGTTCAGTGGTTAAGACTAGAAGTGCCTATATGTAATAGGTACTTTTAGTTAAATGTGGTATCACAATGGACTGAATAGTCTAAGTGAGCCTGAAATTTAATCGGGCTGCCACTTTAACCTAACCTAATATTAGAAGGACCCCCTTAACATACTCCAACAAAATTTTTAAATAAAACGTACAAGGATAACGAATAATCAACGCTCAAAGTCATGTCCTTCCAGGTGGACATCCGTTGTGAAAGGGTTAACGTACAGAGACAATCATTCACAGCCGAATGGATTTGTTGTATAGACTGACTATTCTCAGCAGTGGCTTGTGGAATATTGATCAGCACTTTTATTTGATTGTCAACTAAGACACGTTGATTTTCGTAACGCTCTCGGAGAGCATTCCATGCAATTTCAAAATTCTCATCGCACAAAGTATACCTTTTGACTATTGCCCCTGCTGGGCCCCTAGTCTTGTTTTTGAGATGGTATAATTTTTGCGCCCTAGTCAATTTTGTGTGGTTCACGTAAACTGCCGTGAACATATCACGGAACGAGGGCCATTCATACCCACCATTGAAAACCTCTTTATCACACGGATGCACTTTGATACAACATGATGAGAACATGATGATGAGGGACATGATGAGAAGAGTTTTGAACCGTAGGTTGATTCTGTGGAAAATGGCTCATCTATGTAAAATCTATTGTCTATTAGAGGTGTGCACGTGAGTAATAGTTTACTCACGCTCACGCACACTCACGACTGAAAAATCATACTCACGCACGATATTTTTTAGTAGGACTCACGCACACTCACGAAAAGAAAATTTGTACTCACGCACACTCACGCACGAAAACGTCGCGACTCACGAAAAATACTGTGACTCACGAAAAATATCGTGACTCACGAATAATTTTATGATTAATTTACCTTACCGAAGTGTCTGAAAACATGAGCATTATGAAAATCGAGAGTGTTATTAAACTTTTAACATCCCAGGTGTCACTAAAATTGTAATTGAATTTACCTCTTAAGTGTTTTATGTTGGTGAGCAGGAATATTTTCGTGAGTGTAATTCGTTACTCAAGCACACTCACGAAGATTTTGGTTTGTTAATCACGCTCACGCTGTTCTCATGAGCGTGACTCACGACTCACGCACGAATCACGAAAATTTTCGTGATTCACGACAATTTCGTGTCACGTGCACACCTCTATTGTCTATGCATTACCCTTGTAAGCACGGTGGACAGATTTTTTGGGAGAGATACCCAAAATTTCGAAATCCATGTTTTTACACCTATCATATGAAATAATACTACATTCTAATACATGTATATACTATATAAATAAGATATATCTAGTGGTACCAAAACAATTTTTTTATGTTTTCGAAATGAATAGAAAAATGAATAACATTATCTTTTGAATAGGAATAATGAAATGAATATAGTTAATTTAATAGCATAAAATGAAAATGTGAATATTTTTCTTATTTAGCGTCTAATTTCATACTATAAACCTACCAAAAATAAGAAAGAAAACATTATTTTTAAACTTAGTAGAGAGATACATATTAAATAAAATTAATTACATTAATAAAATTAATTATAAGTGAATTGACTCCGTTGACTACCAATGTCCACTCAGGTGGACATCTTACTACACACACACTAACGTAAATACACATCCAAAAATTGTCGTTTTGTACTATTTAACACTAGAATAAACTAGTTTTGAAGAAAAAAAAATTTTTCAATGGCTACTTTTACTTCGGTAGTGAAAGGGTTAAAAACCCTCAATGTTGACATAGGAAGTTGGGATCCGATATTTGTATATTTAGTATCGACAAAATTACCTGCCCTATGGGAGCAATCGCTCAGGTCTCACCGCGATTTGCCAACGTGAAATCAGTCGGATGAATTTCTCCCAAATAGAATTTCTAGCATAAAAGCTACCAAAAGCAAAATCCCTTCGATATCTCAGAAATCTGGTGTTGTTCAGACGTTTCATTCACAGGATAAGTTAAACACCACTTGTCCACTTTGTAACAATGCGCATACACTGAAAACATGCCACAAATTTCGAAAATTCAGTGTTCAACAACGTATTGATTTTGTTTATAAGCAAAAGATGTGTGTAAACTTTCTTTCCCCGTCTCGTCTCAAAAACAGCTGCAGAAGCACGAATTCTAGTTTTGTTTGTCACAAGCCACATCATAGTTTGTTGCAAAAATGAACAAGAAACAAACAAAGTAGCGGTCACATCAGCCAACCGAGATAATTGTACAGAAATTTCTGTTTCTATAGTAACTCACACATCTCATAAAGAATGTCCATCTGCTTCGAATACAGAAAGCTCGGCTCATATCCAGGCCAATTTTTCTTAAAAAAATGATATGATTTTGCTTCGAACGGTGTTGATTCAGATCGAACACAATGATAGATTGGTTACGGTCAGGGCATTGCTCGACCCTGGTTCTCAACGAACAATCATATCGGAAAAGATTCGGAAACAGTTGCAGATCCCTACAGTAAATGCTCATTTTGAGATTTTTGGAATTTGCAACCAGCATCAAGTTGCTGAAAAGAAATGTGAGATTGTTATTGTGTCTGATAAATACAATGTTCGTTTTACCGTTTCCGCGATAGTTTTGCCAATTAAGGATTCCACTGAAATTAAGGATTCCACTGATCTTATAGGATTGGACTTGGCCGATCCCCACTTCAATAGATCCTGAGAAATTGATGTAATTTTGGGGAATGATTGTGAAGGGTTCATAAATCTTGAAGGTATTAAGAAAAATTTGTGTGGCAATACTTCAGCGTATAGCACAATATTTGGATGGGTACTCAGTGGTCCTATTCGGACTGAAATAGTACAGTCTTTCCCCACCAATGTATACGAATCGGAAGATATTTCGATTAGCAACCTGCTACGAACTTTTTGGGAACAAGAAGAAGTTGCAACGGCTCCCCTCGTCTCTGAATCTGACCGCATCTGTGAAGAATTTTATGCACAAACAACGACTCAGAACTCGGAGGGTCGTTATGTGGTGCGCTTACCTTTCAAAAGAGAGTTTTCTGAATCTTTATTTCTTGGCTCTTCCAGATTTCTATCACTAGCTCAATTTAATCGAATGGAGGCCACACTTACAAGCAATCCGGAATAAGGAGCACAATATTTTTCAGTTCTGAATGAGTATATTATGCTCGACCATGTTGAGGAAACCTCGGCTCGTGAGTTATGTTGCGACGGCAAGTTTAATTAATCTTCCTCATCATGCGGTGGTGCGACCGGGGCAAAAGTCCACTAAAGTCAGAATTGTTTTTAATGCGTCTCGGAAAAGTAAATCTGGGTATTCTCTAAATGATGTCAACTATACACGACCGACATTACAAACAGATTTCACTTCAGTTATTTTGAATTGGGGGAAATATAAGTACGTGTTCTGTGGGGATATACAGAAAATGTATCGGCAGATTTTGCTGCATCTAGGTGATAGAGAGTTTCAGCGCGTTTTATTCAAGCCGGACCAAGATGGTGTGATTTTCGACTAAAGACCGTAACGTTTGGGGTAAATTGCGCGCCGTTTCTAGCAATTCGTACCCTTGCTACCGATAATGAGGAATTGTATCCCAGAGTTGCCAAAGTTTTAAAGAATGAGACTTATGTCGATGATGTTCTATCGGGAAGTTTTTCTATTGAGGAGACAATTAAAGTGCGAGATGAGTTAATATCCGTTTTGAATTCCGCAGGCTTCCATCTCATGAAAATCACAGCCAACGATCCAAATCTGCTTTCTCATGTTCCTCAGGAGGCTTTGTACGATTCCAATTTTCTTCATTTTCATGAATCTAGTTCCACTAAGACACCTGGGGTGGTCTGGAATGCGCTGACTGACACATTTAGTTACGTTGTTAAATCGATTCAATCTCATGATCATATGACAAAACGTATGGTTCTCTCCGCTGTTCCTCAGTTGTTTGATCCGGCTGGTTGGGTAGCGCCGGTAGTAATTCGCTCGAATATCTTAATGCAGCAGTTATGGTTAGAAAGGATTGATTGGGATGATGTCCTCAGTTCCGATGCATTGTAAAAATGGAATAATCTAGTATCCGATCTGGAACACATTGGGCATATTTCGATACCAAGATGGTTGCAATATTGTCCATCTGATACAATTGAAATACATGGGTCCTGTGATGCCTACCAGTATGCGATGTGCGCATGTGTACATGTTCGTTGTAAAACTTCAAGTCCAGTTGTTTTTTCTAATCTTTTGTTGGCAAAGAGTAAGGTAGCACCCTTAAAACCAGTCTGCTTGCCACATCTCGAGCCCAATGGGGCATTTCTTCTTGCCCGTCTTATAAAGTTTGTCATTTCGACGTTCGATTTTGTGATAAGTGGGGTGACATTATGGACAGATTCGTCCATTGTTCTTGGTTGGCTCTCCAAGCCACCATGGACGTGGGAGACATATGTTGCTAACAGGACGTCACGGATACATGATCTGGTTCCTAATGCTATTTGGAGACATGCGTCCACACATGATAACCCGGCCGACCTTGGTACAAGAGGTTGTAGGCCTCAGGATTTGGTCGGCAATTCCCTTTGGTTCCATAATCCAAGGTGGTTAACTAATCCACCTGAGAGTTGGCCTGAAAGAAATCCACTGATAGTGACAGACATAGGAAAGCGAAAGGATGTTCAAGTCTTGCATGGGAGACTGGATGATACTGATGAATTGGATAGGTTATCCTCTTATTCACGTGCGCTGAAAGTAATTTCGTACATTTTCCGATTCTATAATAACTGTCGCTGCACTTTCCCAAAACGAGGTGAATAAAACGAAACAAAGATTGATATCTATTGCTCAGAAACGGTTCAATTCGGAAGAGTACGAATATTTAGAAAGATCTGAACCTTTACCACGAAAGAGTGCTTTGCTGTGCTTAATTCCTTTTATCGACGATCATGGGGTTCTTCGTGTGAATGGAAGGCTTACAGATTCTTCTTTACCCTATAATGAGCGTTATCCTATCATTTTACCTGGCAATTCACTTCTGTGCCATTTGTATCTGGTTCATTCGCACCAATTTTTGGGACATGGTGAGTGTACACTAATGTGCCGCATGGCACAAACAGTATTCTATATATCTCGGCTCAAACCAAGAGTAAAGTCGATAATCCACAAATGTAAAACTTGTATAATTTACAAACAGAAACGATGACATCAGATAATGGCACCATTGCCACCTAAAAGGTGCACCATTACACCTCCTTTATGTGTTACTTGGGTCGATTTCGCCGGTCCATTTGAAATTAGAAGTTCCTCTTTGCGAAAGTCTCCACTCATGAAAGGGTATGTCAGCATCTTTGTATGCTTCTCAACGAAAGCTGTTCATTTGGAACCTTGCTCTGAATTATCAACCGCGGCGTTTGAGGCGGCTTTTTCTCGGTTTGTTGGTAAGCGAGGCCTACCCAAAAAGGTAGTAACTGATAATGGTCGAACATTCATCAACGGGGCAGCAAAGGACATTTCTCAGAAATACACGTCTCATGGGTTTGAATGGCAATTTATTCGTCCTTATGCCCCACACATGGGGGACTATGGGAATCAGCCGTAAAGAGCTTTAAACATCATTTTAAACGAATAGCAGGTAGCCATCGGTTCACATTTGAACAATTTGCCACGGTACTTGCGCGCATAGAAGGTGTTCTTAATTCAAGGCCGATATGATCCGTCTCCGAAGATCCAACGGACCTAACAGCACTCACTCCAGGACATTTTCTTCTGGCATTGTTACGCGACCAATTGTAAAACTATGTTACTTGACACTAATGGATGAGACGTCATAAGCTATACTCACCCCATTCCAAGTATAATTAATGGTGTATTTATTCTGGGTTTTATTTTTTTGCCTGCTTTTCATCTCATTTCATATCTATTCTTTATTTTTTCATCACTAACCACATTATCATAGCCTTAATTACACTACATTCATTACAGATCAATAAAATGCGTGTTCGAGGTATCTATAAATGCATGGTGTGCATGCAAAGACACTCGCTACGTTATTGCCCGAAGTATGTTATGATAGATGTCTCAGAACGAAGAACTGTGGTCCGAGATAATAACTATTGCTTGAACTGCTTTGCTAGAAGTCACACTGTAGATGCGTGCCAGTCGACCGACCGCTGCAAGAAATGCGGATATTAACACCATTCTATGTTGCATCCCCGAAAAGTATACTTGTAGTATCCAAAACCCAGCATCCTCGACCGATTAGAAGCAGTTCGGGTGCGAAACGCACAACCGCGACTCAAACCAAATCCGTCCTCTCGTCCAAGATAACAACTTCACTCCACACCAGTGATGTCATGCGTAGGGAAAAATCCTTTTTTGTAGGGATTTTTTCCTAAAATTACATCGGTAGGGAAAAAGGACAGATTTTTCATTTTTTCTACAAATGTAGGGAATTTTTCCAATTTCCATAGTTTACTACGTTTTGCAACAAGAAAAGTATTTTCCTTAATATTCCAGATATTTGAAGATCCAAAATATATGGCTTCAACTAATGGAATACGCGATTCACCGTTAACGATGTTATTGTAATGATTTTATTTAGAAAAGTTCAAAAGATGTTTTTGCATTGGTATTTAATTACAAATGTGTAAATAGATTTCATTTGCAGGAATAAACGCTTCCATTAAGGTTCATAAACAGGTGATGGCTTCGTCAACTTGGTGCCTCTCAATATTTTCTAACACAAAGATCACTTGCAGTGCATACGCGGATTCGTGTATATAAATGTAGGATTACATATTATTACAATACTTGTAGCCTATTGGACAAGAAGATTATTAAGTTACTGAAAAGAACTTGTTCAATAAGCTCGAATAAGTATTGTAATAATATGTAGTTTAAATGGCTTGGACATTAAACAGTCCTGCATTGGTGTCAGGCTAACATAAAAATAGTAAATGTAGGATTTTTATTCCTGAATATCTAAACTGCTTTACAACTGTTACATTCACAACAGTTTTTAATATTTTAGAAAAATGTCGTCTAGTGAAGAAAATAACATAAAACCATTCCAACAAAATTTAGACCAAATTGGCTCACTGTTGACCTAAAGGTTTGGCTAGAGGCTGTCGAAAATGACGATTTTAAATACCAATGCTTGTGGAAAGTTCGTAATTTGTAGACATCTGACCTGAAGAAACACGCGGCCATTAAAGTCCACAAGAAAAATGTTGGTAGTTTTAAAAATGAGCAATGATGTGTAACGTGGTTTTCTTCGTGGGCTGAGGTAGGCCAGTGGCCGTCCAGGGTCGCTTTCAAGGATCCACAAAACCTTAAATAATAACTCACTACTTTGATTCTGTTGCGGGGTTTTATTGACGATTCTTACTTATATACGATACAATTGTGGATAAGGGCAATGATCGGGCTGAAGGGGCGACGACGACTTGTGGGGTTTCGGCTGTGAATTGCGGGCTGGATTGGGTCGGACGATGATGTCGGGCCGACGTTGATCGTGTGCGGTGATGACGGTGGTATCGGGCTGGTGGTGTTCGTGTACGATGATGACGGTGGAGTCGGGCCGACGGTGTTCGTGTACTGGGATGACGATGATGTCGGGCCGATGGTGGTCGTAACTGATGATGACGATGATGTCGGGCCGATGGTGGCCGTGCACGGTGATGTTGTTTCCTAGAACGGTAAGAGGGGAAAAGGAAAGGGAAAGGATTCGACTATACTAGTACCCGTTTGATGCGGACGATGATGTCGGGCCGACGTTGATCGTGTGCGGTGATGACGGTGGTATCGGGCTGGTGGTGTTCGTGTACGATGATGACGGTGGAGTCGGGCCGACGGTGTTCGTGTACTGGGATGACGATGATGTCGGGCCGATGGTGGTCGTAACTGATGATGACGATGATGTCGGGCCGATGGTGGCCGTGCACGGTGATGTTGTTTCCTAGAACGGTAAGAGGGGAAAAGGAAAGGGAAAGGATTCGACTATACTAGTACCCGTTTGATGCGGACGAACCGCTGAAGCGGACGAACCGCGGATGCGGACGAACCGCTAAAGCGAATGTCGGGCCGATGGTGGCCGTGCACGGTGATGTTGTTTCCTAGAACGGTAAGAGGGGAAAAGGAAAGGGAAAGGATTCGACTATACTAGTACCCGTTTGATGCGGACGAACCGCTGAAGCGGACGAACCGCGGATGCGGACGAACCGCTAAAGCGAACGAATCGCGGATGCGGACGAACCGCTGAAGCGAACGAATCGCGGATGCGGACGAACCGCTGAAGCGAACGAATCGCGGATGCGGACGAACCGCTGAAGCGAACGAATCGCGGATGCGGACGAACCGCTGAAGCGAACGAGTCGCGGATGCGGACGAACCGCTGAAGCGAACGAATCGCGGATGCGGACGAACCGCTGAAGCGAACGGATCGCGGAAGCGGACGAACCGCGTTAGGAGGGTGTTAGTATAGCCGGGAAGGGGGGGAAAGAAAGGGAGGAGAGGAGGTGGTGGGAGCGCTAATCTACTACACAATTATGGAGCGAACGAATCGCGCTTACAAATATTGATGCGAACGAATCGCGTTGTGATGAATCGGGTCGGCTCTCGGAGGTTCGGCAGCGGTCGGCTTCGGCTTCGGGTGATTCATGCCATTGTCGCCGAAAGCCTGCATTCTTAAGTCGGCCGAGACATCAACCCAGTGAGAATTACCAACATGTAATCTCAACAACGTTGGGTGATGAAAACATGTTTCCCTTTGATACCACTTGTACCACATGAAAAAAATGAAATGTAGTTATAATGGATACCGTGGCTCACAGTTAACAAGTGGGTACAGTGGTACAAAGGGATGTAGTTATAATGGATACTGTGGCTCACAGTTAACAAGTGGGTACAGTGGTACAAAGGGAAAAATAGTAGAAAACGATGGTAACGGAAATGAAATAAATATGTACGAGTAATTGGCTCGTTACATCCCCCCCCCCCCTACTTAGTGAAAATAAAACGTAAGTTTTCTTTTCTCAGTCGTACCCGTGGGTGAGTTACATATAATTAAGGTATATTTACAATTAATAATTGTCGAATAACATTCTTCAAAATCCTTTGGGTTTTTTTTGTTTTTTTCATTATTGTTTTCGTTTTTTTCTTTTTTTTTTTGGTTTTCTTTATATATTTTTTTTCTAATTATTATTTTCCCTTTTTCCCCCTTTTTTTCAGATTACAATGTTATAATTGAAAATATAATTCACTATTCTAAAATATTAGTAGTAAGACAACGGCACGTCACCATAGTACTTCTACTCCGTCTTGACGTGTATATACGCTCTCCAATGCGTATATTCCATTTTGGGTTTGCGGTAGTTGAGTTGCACTTCCTTTTTTTATGCGGTGATGACACGGATACTGGCTTTGTTGCTGGGTTTTGTCGTCTAGGTATTTTGAGATATCGTGCTGGCTGTAGCGACGGAATGGACTCCCTAGGGGACCCCATTGTCACTTTTCGGGCTACCGACTCTTGACCTAAACTTGCTCTTGCCCTAGCTTTCATCTGCGGTGTGGATTGGAGTGGGGGCGTTAGTCCCTTTGGCGGAGCAACCTTCTTCGGGTATGATTGCTTTCGCCCCGACTTCCACGAAGGGCCTTTTTGGACCGAATGACGATCGCTCGAATGACGTTTTGTGGGTATATGAGTTTGGGTTAGTTTCCTGGATTTTGTATTTTTCCTGAGAGGACAGACCTTCTGCCCTTTCAAGGAGAAATCATGTGATACGAGTGCACTTAGGCAGTGTGCTGGCACAAAATGTTCAGTAACGGGGCGGCATATGAGCTTATCATCTATGTAGAGAGTGGCATTTCGCTGACAGAGGAAGTCCATACCAAGTATGAGATTCTCGGCCAGCGTAGGAAGTACTGCTGCTTTCAGAGTGGTACACTTCTCGTTATAAAGTATGTCGATGTCATACAATTTGTGCAAGTGGTAAACCGTCCGTCTGACATTTGGACGTTACGTTGCACAACTTCCGGCTGAATGCCCCGATGGTTCAAGAAGCTCCTTACGGTATCCGAGATATAGTTCGAGGAGTCCCCGGTGTCGATAAGCGCCTCGAAAGGCTGGCCATATATCATTACCTCAATGAAGTATCGGGTTGTGGGTTGCTAATCCTTTCGTCTTCGTGGCGCTGAGTCCTGCAACTGCAGTCCTTAGTTAATGTTCCTTCCGTACCACAATAAGAGCAGAACAAAATACGGAGGTTTCTGCACTGAGTACGGAAGTGACCCGGGCGCTTGCAACGCCAGTGGTCGTTTCTGGAGTAAGGAGTTTCTACCACCATATGTGACGTATGAGGCTGCGATTAACGTGACTCGTCTCTCTTCAATAGCTCATAATCATCGGTTAGATCGATTAACTCGTCCAAGGTGTGGAAATCGTTTCTTCGAATATAGTGGCGATATTCGGATCTCAACCCGTCGTATATTCGGTCGAGGTGGTTCATTTCGCGAAATCGTGGCTGCTGTTGTCAACATATGCAGAATGTAGTATTTTGCTCTTTCGCGCTGGAACTGCCGGCGGTTGTAGAATGCATGTTCCAGCTGGGTGGCATGTCGTTTAGATAAGAAAAATTTTTCCACCTCCGCTCGGAATTTGGACCAGCTCGTGATATCAACCCTTTTTACCCTGAACCACTTCAGGGCGTTTCCTTGTAGGACACTGAGGAGCGCGGGTAGCAGTCGATCTTGGGAGAGATGGTGGCATTCGGCGAGTTCCTCCATCCTCTCGAGAAACTCCATGAGGTCCCCTTCCCCAGTATACTTCAGATCCCATCGCTGCACGATACCCATTATTTCATGGTCGGCCGGCTCGTGCCTCGAAGTCGTTGCGGGGTGTTCGTACGGTTATGCTCGGTACGAGCAATGACTGTACTACTGCTTTCTCTTCGGCTTTGAGTTCGGCCTCCAGTTCTCTGAAAATATTCTCCGTCGAGGCTCTCAGCCGCTTGGCCCGAATGTATTTGACCAACTCTTTTCTCAGATGCTCCATCGTGCAGCCTTCGGTGGGGATATTTGCAGTCTGGCATTGATCGATCAATTGCTCTTTCCGTAGCAAATATATCCACCCCAACGATTCGGTTGTTAATTGCTTGGAACCGCCGGGCTTGTTGTTGTAGTGTGTGGAACTCGATTCATCCTCGCTGGCGGTCATTTCTCGGTTTTCTGCAGATCGATTCTGATCGGGTCCCTGCTCAGGCGCCATTTGTAACGTGGTTTTCTGCGTGGGCTGAGGTAGGCCAGTGGCCGTCCAGGGTCGCTTTCAAGGATCCACAAAACCTTAAATAATAACACACTACTTGGATTCTTTTGCGGGGTTTTATTGACGATTCTTACTTATATACGATACAATTGTGGGTAAGGGCAATGATCGGGCTGAAGGGGGCGACGACGACTTGTGGAGTTTCGGCTGTGAATTGCGGGCTGGATTGGGTCGGACGATGACGAAGACTCGTGCAGCGTTAGTTGATGAATGGGTAATGTTGCTTGACGACGATGATAATGAAACGGTGTCGGTGAAATGACTGGATACGATGATGGACAGTGTCGGTGACAGGACGGGGTGACGACAACTGGTGACGACGGTGAGTAGTATGGAGTTGACGGTGGGGTCGGGCCGACGGTGTTCGTGTACGGTGATAACGATGGTGTCGAGCCGACGTTGATCGTGTGCGGTAATGACGGTGATATCGGGCTGGTGGTGTTCGTGTACTGGGGTGACGATGGTGTCGGGCCGACGATGCTCGTGTACTGGGATAACGATGGTGTCGGGCCGACGTTGATCGTGTGCGGTGATGACGGTGATATCGGGCTGGCGGTGTTCGTGTACGATGATGACGATGGAGTCGGGCCGACAATGTTCGGGTACGGTGATAACGATAGTGTCGGGCCGACGTTGATCGTGTGCGGTGATGATGGTGGTATCGGGCTGGTGGTGTTCGTGTACGATGATGACGGTGGAGTCGGGCCGACGGTGTTCGTGTACTGGGATGACGATGATGTCGGGCCGATGGTGGTCGTAACTGATGATGACGAGGATGTCGGCCGATGGTGGTCGTAACTGATGATGACGATGATGTCGGGCCGATGCACAGTGGTCGATTTGAAATATTTAGGCGGCCAAAAATATTTTTGGACGTTAATGGCTTCGAAAGACTGTATTTTAAAAAAACTACCTATTTATTTTAAAAAATAAATAAGAAAAACATTTATTTTATAATAAAAAACACATTTTATTCTCATAAATCATAAATAAATACAAATGAATTAAATTTTCTTATTGAAAGATGTTTCTGTCTCGACTTCTTCGTGCTCAATACTATATTGTGTGGGGCTCGGCAGGTTCTAATAGTTCTATAACTTCACTAGAAAAAATCTTGTGTGAAGTTTTCTTTAACGATCTTCCACTACTTACGAGTGGGTCTGAAGTAAGGAGCAATCTTTGATAAATATCACGGTTGCATTCTTCCCTTGAAAATTTTCTTGAAAAATTCTGTCTGTATGACCGAAAATGTTTATTTCGTGCTTCTGCAGCCTCCTCCGACAATTGGCCGATGGGCAACAGTGCATTATCTATGATGGTCGCCCCATGTAATAGTAATTTATGCATTGTTGGAGTCATGGGATGCCAGTCGTATAATTCCACATACATTTGCGCCGTGTTGAAGGCATATTCTTTGAATTTTGTTGTATTTATTTTGTGTCCACTTGAAATCGCCTCTAATAAGATTTTAAATCTATATATTAATTCGTGGTTAATGCCTGTTATGTCCGCCGCTAATTCTGTGTTTTCAAAAATCTCCTACTCGTATTTCCATCATTGGTATTACCAAAATTGGCTTTAGGCATGTCAACCAACAGGCCAGTTTCTAAGCGGAATAATTCTTGGATTTCTTTTTTCCTTTCTTCTTCTAATGCTTTCTCTTCCTGGGTCCTTTTCTTTCCATATTTCTTCACGGGCAATTTATATGCCAAATGCAGAATGCTCTCAAAAATACGTATTTTTGCGTGTAATACCGAAATTCCAAACTTAAGAGCATCGGGACTTATTTCGTTCTGTTTGCTTAAATTATTGAAATCTGTGGAAGTGGCGCCACATATATAGCATCGGCTAGTTGAGGTCGTGTTGGTTACAGCATTGCAAACTTTTCCATCAACCATGGTCATTTTCAAAATGTGATTATAATCAAATTCTTTTCCATCAATATGTACTTTTGTAGGAGTGAGGTTCTTAATTTCATTTTGCACATAACATATTTCCTCTTTTGTTACATCTGTAGTTTCTTTCACATACCGAAATCTTATGGGGCGGCAAAATCGTGGTGATGATGGTGTTGGGTTTTGCCACAACACTTTGTTTTCTTTACCACAAATAATTTGAAGCGGGATAAAAGAACTCAAAAATATACTAGCATCGGATTCGGCGTCTTCTGAGAATTTTTGTTTGTACCGCGCTTGTTGTGACCCGTAACAACCCCATTTATAAATGATCGTCAATGACTTTCTTTCAATTTTTCAATTTCGTTAAGGGTTAATAACACTTCTTCCAGGTAGATTGATAACCGTTGAATAGTATTGTTACGTTTCTATATTTAGGCGTTTTTAATTACCCGACAATTAAAACACAGTTCTTTTAAATAACGACAATCTACAATTTATTTACTATGACTTCACACTTTACAATTCGTTCACACTGAAGTTATTCGTTTGACGCTTTAATTAAGACTGACTCGTTAGCAGCATGCGAGCGCTTTTATATATGACGGTGTGGCAATACGAGAACATTCTGGTGGCACTACAATATTCTGGCAACGCCAGAACATTCTTAGACAATGCTAGAAGGATCTACGACCATTAAGTTGTTTACTTGGCGGCTGCCAAACACATACACACTCACATAGATATATGCTCGCATTACTACAACAACAATGACAATAGACAATGAGATGAAATGAGAATGCAGAATAACAAAGCAAAGGGGTTGCTATTCTATGAGAGAGTAAGAACTAACATTTCGGTAAGCAAACAAAAGAACATAAAAGAAATTCAGGAAAATACTAGAAAATGAATAGATGATTCCAACAAGTGATAGCGAAATTTTATCGTTACAATTTGAAATTTTAAATTAACGGAAACTAATTTAAATAAACTTATGTCTATAATTATCAAATTCGTAACACTGCCTCCCGCTTAAGCCTGTTCGTCCCGAACAGGCACAGAACCTGTTCCGTGAGGAGCCAATCGTTCCAGATGTACAACTTTCATCTTTGATCTAGGGCTGTCGTCCTTCTGAATCCGGTATACAACATCATTGATCTTCTTGATGACTTTGTATGGGCCTTCCCACTGTGTTTGCAGTTTGGGACACATTCCTTTCTTTCGTTGCGGGTTAAATAGCAGAACCAATTCTTCTTCTTGGAAGCCCTCAGTATTTACAGCACGATCGTATCTCGCCTTCATTCTGTTGCTGACCATTTTTATTTTGTTGCGCACTGATTCGTGAACTTCACCGAAAGTGTTTGGGATGTCGTTTCTGTTTTCTTCCATGGCGAGCTCATTAGGTTTAGCGCCGAATATCAGATCTCCAGGCAACTTCAACTCAGTTCCGAATAGAACATTGGCCGGTGTTCGAGAGGTGGAATCATGAATGGCAGATCTATAGGACAGCAAAAACTTTGGTATATGCTCGTCCCAGTCCCTCTGGCCGTTGTCCACCACTTTTCGAAGATGTTCCTCCAGAGTGCGATTAAACCTTTCTACCATGCCATCGGATTGTGGATGTAATGGCGTAGTCCTCGTTTTCTTGATACCAAGGGATTCACACATTTCTTTGAATATGGCCGATTCAAAATTTCTTCCCTGGTCTGAGTGAATCTCGGACGGCACACCGTAGCGACATATCCAGTTTTTGTTGACCACATCCACAATCGTTTTTGCCTCTTGGTTTGGAATTGCATACACCTCCGGCCATTTGCTGAAGTAATCCATGACCACAAGGACATAACGGTTTCCAGAATCACTTACTGGGAAAGGGCCTGCCACGTCCATTGCTATTCTTTCAAACGGGGCTCCTGGTCTATATTCTTGCATAGGACCTCGACTTTTCCTTGTTGGACCTTTCGCCTTCATGCACTTCTCGCAATTGGCTACCCATTCAGCAATTGATTTCTGGCATCCAACCCAGTAGAATCGTTGCTTCACTTTCTCGGCGGTTTTGGTTATTCCCAGATGACCTCCACTGGGACCATTATGGAACTCCGCCAAAACGTCTCTTATTTTGGAATCTGGAACGATGATCAAATTTCGGCTGCTCTTGCCATCTTCGCTTTCCCATTTACGTTGCAGGGATCCATTGGCTAGAACTAAACTATCCCATTGAGCCCAGTATGATTTCATAAGTAGACTTTCGGCTGCGATGTCTTTCTTACTGGGCTTCTTGTTCTCTTCCTTTGCCGAAATAATTTTGTTCAAAATGGGATCTTTACGCTGTTCTGTTGGCCAGTCCACTCCAGATTCGATGTGTAACAGCCGAATATCAACAATCTCCTCCTTGTGTTCAGCTTTTGAGCAGTGCTTGCATTCTATACTGCAAGGTCGACGTGACAAAGCGTCAGCGTTACCGTGTTTTCCACCTTTTCTATGCTCGATACTGAAATCATAGCTTTGGAGCCTCTCGATCCAACGTGCCAGTTGAGCTTCCGGATTCTTGAATTGGAGCAACCATCGTAGAGCTGAGTGATCAGTCCTGAGCAAGAAGTGTTGTCCATACAAATATTTATGATAATGTTTTACGCCCTCTATGACGGCTAGCAGCTCTCGTCGCGTTACACAGTAGTTCTTTTCGGGCTTGGACAACGTTCGGCTGAAATATCCGATGACCTTCTCCTTGCCGTCTATCTGTTGGGATAGCACACCTCCAATACCATGCGCGCTAGCATCTGTATCCAAAACAAATTTTTCGCCCGGAATAGGATACGCTAGAACAGGAGCTGAACATAAAAGTTCTTTTAAATGTTGGAATGAATCCTCCTGTTCGTCGCTCCACTGGAACTTCTGACCTTTTTGCGTCAATTTATGGAGACTAGCGGCGATGCTGGCGAAGTTTGGGACGAATCGTCGGTAATATGTACATAACCCAAGGAAACTTCTTAATTCGTGGAGATTTCGAGGTCGTGGCCAATCTCTGACAGTTCGGATTTTGTCTTCATCGATGGATATGCCCTCTGCAGTCACATGATGACCCAGGTATTTAACTTCCCGCTGGAAAAGGGAGCATTTCTTTGCGTTAAGGCGTAGACCAGCGGCTGACAATTGCTGGATAACGTCTTTCAAGTTCTTAAGGTGCTCGTCAAATGTTTTGCCCATCACTATGATGTCGTCCAAGTATATCAAGCACGACTTCCAGTGCAACCCCTTCAGTACCCGCTCCATCAATCTTTCGAAGGTAGCCGGAGCGTTGCAGAGCCCGAACGGCATTACATTGAATTGCCAGAGACCGCCATTAACGCCAAAAGCCGTCTTTTCCTTGTCTTTCTCGGCGATCTCTACTTGCCAATATCCACTCTGCAAATCAAGCGTAGAAAACCATGTTGTTCCGGCTAGTGTGTCCAACGTGTCATCAATGCGTGGAAGCGGATAACTGTCCTTTTTGGTGACATCATTCAGTTTTCTGTAGTCCACGCAGAATCGGGTACTTCCATCTTTCTTTTTGACCAGCACAACTGGGGAACACCAAGGACTTGATGATGGCTCGATCACTCCACTCTCCGCCATTTCCTTTATGAGCTTTTGAACCTCGCCTCTTTTTGCCAGGGGAACACTTCGTGGTGCCTGTTTTATGGGCCTTTCTTCTGCGGTTTTAATTTCATGTTTCACTACAGATGTTCTTCCTTGATTTCCCTTTTCAGAAGCAAAAGCAGAGGCGTTTTTCCACAACAATTGCTTGGCTTTATTTCTCTCTGACGGCGATAGATGACGTGTCCAAGCCTCGAAATACCCTTCTAAGTGTTTTCTCACTGCTCCATGTGTCTTTGATGAGTTGCCTTCCAAATTGACTATTGCCTCGGCTGGTGTACATTTTCCAATATCAGAAAATTTTACAATTTGCTCATGATTGTCAGACAAGTTCAAGACACGAACTGGTATTAGTCTCTCTTCGTTCGGTGTTACCAGGGCATTTGCTATCAAGATGTTGTTGCTTTTGTTTTCTGCTGGTTCAACAACCCACAATTGGCCGACTTCACAATCTCCATTCATAGAAACCCATATAATTGCTTCGGCATTCGGTGGTATAGACTCTGACTGGCTCGTTGTCAAACGTCTGACAGGTGTATTCTCGTCGTATCCCACGTTTACCGTTATTTCGGCATCGCACCATGTCATTACACGGCGCTTCATATCCAGATTGAGGCCAAAAGCAATCATGAAATCCGCTCCAATTATAACTTCGTCTACTATATCGGCCACAATGAAATCATAAGTAACGGATTTGTTAGCAATAGTTAATTTTCCGGCGACCTTTCCATATACGGTTGCGGGTTCCCCTGTAGCCGTGCGTAGCTTGACTCCAATCAGTGGTGTAACTTTTCCTTTTACTAAATCAGATCTAATGATAGACTTTGATGCACCAGTATCCAACGTCAAAGTACGCTTGTCGCCATTAATAACACCCGCAATAGTTAAATTGTTATTTTTCTGTTGAACTATTGCTATGGAGATGGTGGGGCCATGGTCTGTGGGAGCCAGCTCTTGCCCCGCTGAACTAGCTCGATTTAGTTTAAAGGTGACTCACTTGACTGTGGGGTCACCTTCTTATGGCTATTGTTTAATGGAGATGGTGATGTGGACCTTGACCGTTTGCGTCGTGCTTTGCATTCTCGAGCTAGATGTCCCGGCTTATCACAGTTATAGCATTTGATCCGGGATTTATTTGCCTCTTGTTTCATTTCTTGCATTGCCTGCTTCATGGCCTCTTTCATCGACTCAATAACGGACTTTGGTTCGTCACACTCTGTCTCTACTTTACGTACCTTGTGAATTTGAGGCCGCGCTAGCAATCTTGCAGTCTCCTGTGCAAGTGCGAATGTAACTGTTTCAGCGAATGTAGCCTTTTGTGACGCATATGTTGCACATTTTATATCTGGGTCTCGAATTCCATTGACGAAGGTCTCAATCTTGATGCGGTCCACAAGAGGATGACTCTCACCTGGGTATGTCAAAAGCACTAGCCGCTCAACTTCTGTTGCGAAATCTTGTAGGGTTTCGTTCGATTTCTGGATTCTTCCTCTCAATTCCATTCTGAAGATGTCCTGCTTATGCTCTCCGCCATACTTGCGTTGGAGTGCCGCTATTACTTCATTATAGTTATTTCTAGAAGCAGCGGGAATGCTTTGTATCACATCAGCAGCATTGCCCTTTAATGCCAATAGAAGTTCAATTGCTTTATCATCGTCATTCCACAAATTTCTACAAGCAACCATTTCGAATTGGAATTTGAAGACATCAAATGACGTTGAGCCATCGAAAACAGGAGTTTTGATTTTTGAGCCCTCGATGACGCGCACTGGACCACCTTTAATTTCCAGCTCTGACATTTTTTTCTCGATGTGCAGAAACTTCTCATCATGAACCATAATTTTCTCATCCACAGAAAGAACTTTCTTATCCAATTCCACAATTTGATTTTCTATATGGTCCACACATTTTTCCATGCCTTCAGAAATTTGTTGTAGTTTTTCATTGAGAATTCTAGAATTTTCGTCCATCTTTTTTGAATTTTCGTCGAATTTTTCTTCCAATTTTCTAGAATTCTCATCCATGATTTTTCTAGAATTTTCTTCCATCATTTTGCTCAAAACATTGAGCATTGATGTGTAATCCACAACAATCGAAGCCACAGATGGAG
Source organism: Haematobia irritans (assembly GCF_050003625.1). Taxonomy (NCBI): domain Eukaryota; kingdom Metazoa; phylum Arthropoda; class Insecta; order Diptera; family Muscidae; genus Haematobia; species Haematobia irritans. The sequence continues at coordinate 49,208,981 of NC_134399.1, forward strand.
TTTCTACACTGCTTGTATTGACGAGTATTGATTCATCAATGTCTTCCTTATAATCAAACTCATGCGTCGCAATGTCCATATTACGCCGTTCAAACTCTTCCAGTAGACGCTTTTGAAGCTGGGCCTTATTGCCTGTTGTCGGCAGCTCCAGTTTGCTCAATTCCTTTTTTAAGTCTTCCACACGAAGCTCATTAAACTTCATTGTAGATTTTTTTCCCGTTATTTCACTTCCGACACCAATTGTTACGTTTCTATATTTAGGCGTTTTTAATTACCCGACAATTAAAACACAGTTCTTTTAAATAACGACAATCTACAATTTATTTACTATGACTTCACACTTTACAATTCGTTCACACTGAAGTTATTCGTTTGACGCTCTAATTAAGACTGACTCGTTAGCAGCATGCGAGCGCTTTTATATACATATGACGGTGTGGCAATACGAGAACATTCTGGTAGCACTACAATATTCTGGCAACGCCAGAACATTCTTAGACAATGCTAGAAGGATCTACGACCATTAAGTTATTCGTCTGGTGGCTGCCAAACACATACACACTCACATAGATATATGCTCGCATTACTACAACAACAATGACAATAGACAATGAGATGAAATGAGAATGCAGAATAACAAAGCAAAGGGGTTGCTATTCTATGAGAGAGTAAGAACTAACATTTCGGTAAGCAAACAAAAGAACATAAAAGAAATTCAGGAAAATACTAGAAAATGAATAGATGATTCCAACAAGTGATAGCGAAATTTTATCGTTACAATTTGAAATTTTAAATTAACGGAAACTAATTTAAATAAACTTATGTCTATAATTATCAAATTCGTAACAGTATGATCCATTAGGTATTGTAAATTAATTTCTGCGCAGGTAGCCGTTACTCGCAATGCCGTCTTTGGTGGGTAGCATTCTTGTTTTGCTTTCAACAAAAGGTCGTAACAAGGGTAATGCTTTGGGTTAGTTGCCCTTATTATTTCATATTGTCGTCTTGTTAGATCAGCTTCTACGAACATTTTGAGTGCTTGGAACGGGGTCAAAGGAGCAATGGTTTCATTGGTCTTGGAATAGGCTTTTCTATATTGACTAGCCTTTGTTGGCGAATTTCCTATTTCTTTGAGCACTTTTGAGGCATTTCTCTGTCCCTTCGTTTGCAATATGACTTGTGCGGCATGTATAATCATTTCATCATCAACATTTGATCGAAGTTCCGCAGTTTTTCTTCTCTTGCTTCGTTCACTCGATTCCGAAAATGATTTGCTCGGACGACCTGGTTGATTAAGCGAATGCACTGGTATTTCAAAAGTGCCTTCCAGCCAATTCTGGTTGTTTTTCATAAAAACTTCTTCAACTTTATGAGCTTTTAGCCATCTCTGTTTAAACTCGTGTTTGATGTAGGAAAATTTATGTTTAAGGTCCTTTTTTCTTTCCACAGTGTCTCCGCAAGACAATAGCAAGTGGTTTTCTAAAAATTCCAATTTTTCATCCATATTTGGTAAATTTTGAATTTGCATTTGCTTACGAGTTACTATTTTCACCCCCGATGAACTAGGCATCTCCATAGCAAATTTTTTTTTTAAATTTTTTTTAACAAACTACTTTGAACTGCTGTCTGCTGGATTCTGCGAGATTCTGCGGCTCTTGTTTTTTTAAAGAAAAGCTAAATGTGTAACGTATTCAATAAACAAAAAAATATGATCCGGACGAATCCTGATCCATAACAAAATTGCTTTTGAAATTAAAAAAATATTTTTTTTATGTGAAAAAGAGGATATGTTCAACTACCGAAAAATATAACGAAAGTTAAAAATAAAAGTTAAAACTATTATTTATCTAATAGAAGCTTACTTGAGCTATTGGAATCACTTTCACTTCACTACACAACTTAAAATAAGAATACATGCGTATTGCGAAATTTGATATAATCCGGGCACCCAAATCGAAATACGTATCACGTCAACGATCAAATTGCATCTAATTGCACGGAAGGGGTAACGTATGGTTGTTAAAAAAAGGATGGGGGTAATTCGGGGAAGTGTTTACTACAGGTAGAAGTCAAAATTTTATGCCTACTACGAATTTCAAATTTTGACTTTTGGCCGCCTAATTACTCAATATCTACCTATGTGCGATGGTGGCCGTGCACGGTGATGTTGTTTCCTAGACTACTAGACGGTAAGAGGGGAAAAGGAAAGGGAAAGATTCGGCTATACTAGTACCCGTTTGATGCGGACGAACCGCTGAAGCGAACGAATCGCGGATGCGGACGAACCGCTAAAGCGAACGAATCGCGGATGTGGACGAACCGCTGAAGCGGACGAACCGCTGAAGCGAACGAATCGCGGATGCGGACGAACCGCTGAAGCGAACGGATCGCGGAAGCGGACGAACCGCGTTAGGAGGGTGTTAGTATAGCCGGGAAGGTGGGGAAAGAAAGGGAGGAGAGGAGGTGGTGGGAGCGCTAATTACTACACAATTATGGAGCGAACGAATCGCGCTTACAAATATTGATGCGAACGAATCGCGTTGTGATGAATCGGTTCGGCTCTCGGAGGTTCGGCAGCGGTCGTGCCACTCGCTTTACTAGTCGTTGAGCTTCGGGTGATTCATGCCATTGTCGCCGAAAGCCTGCATTCTTAAGTCGGCCGAGACATCAACCCAGTGAGAATTATCAACATGTAATCTCAACAACGTTGGGTGATGAAAACATGTTTCCCTTTGATACCACTTGTACCACATGAAAAAAATGAAATGTAGTTATAATGGATACTGTGGCTCACAGTTAACAAGTGGGTACAGTGGTACAAAGGGATGTAGTTATAATGGATACTGTGGCTCACAGTTAACAAGTGGGTACAGTGGTACAAAGGGAAAAATAGTAGAAAACGATGGTAACGGAAATGAAATAAATATGTACGAGTAATTGGCTCGTTACAACCCCCCCCCCCCCTACTTAGTGAAAAGAAAACGTAAGTTTTCTTTTCCCAGTCGTACCCGTGGGAGAGTTACATATAATTAAGGTATATTTACAATTAATAATTGTCGAATAACATTCTTCAAAATTCTTTGGGTTTTTTTTTTCATTATTGTTTTCGTTTTTGTGTTTTTTTTTTTTGGGTTTCTTTATATATTTTTTTTCTAATTATTATTTTCCCTTTTTTCAGATTACAATGTTATAATTGAAAATATAATTCACTATTCTAAAATATTAGTAGTAAGACAACGGCACGTCACCATAGTACTTCTACTCTGACTTGACGTGTATATACGCTCTCCAATGCGTATATTCCATTTTGGGTTTGCGGTAGTTGAGTTGCACTTCTTTTTGTTTAAGCGGTGATGGCACGGATACTGGCTTTGTTGCTGGGTTTTGTCGTCTAGGTATTTTGAGATATCGTGCTGGCTGTAGCGACGGAATGGACCCCCTAGGGGACCCCATTGTCACTTTTCGGGCTACCGACTCTTGACCTAAACTTGCTCTTGCCCTAGCTTTCATCTGCGGTGTGGATTGGAGTGGGGGCGTTAGTCCCTTTGGCGGAGCAACCTTCTTCGGGTATGATTGCTTTCGCCCCGACTTCCACGAAGAGCCTTTTAGGACCGAATGACGATCGCTCGAATGACGTTTTGTGGGTATATGAGTTTGGGTTAGTTTCCTGGATTTTGTATTTTTCCTGAGAGGACAGACCTTCTGCCCTTTCAAGGAGAAATCATGTGATACGAGTGCACTTAGGCAGTGTGCTGGCACAAAATGTTCAGTAACGGGGCGGCATATGAGCTTATCATCTATGTAGAGAGTGGCATTTCGCTGACAGAGGAAGTCCATACCAAGTATGAGATTCTCGGCCAGCGTAGGAAGTACTGCTGCTTTCAGAGTGGTACTCTTCTCGTTATAAAGTATGTCGATGTCATACAAATTTGTGCAAGTGGTAACGCGTCCGTCTGACATTTGGACGTTACGTTGCACAACTTCCGGCTGAATGCCCCGATGGTTCAAGAAGCTCCTTACGGTATCCGAGATATAGCTCGAGGAGGCCCCGGTGTCGATAAGCGCCTCGAAAGGCTGGCCATATATCATTACCTCAATGAAGTATCGGGTTGTGGGTGGCTAATCCTTTCGTCTTCGTGGCGCTGAGTCCTGCAACTGCAGTCCTTAGTTAATGTTCCTTCCGTACCACAATAAGAGCAGAACAAAATACGGAGGTTTCTGCACTGAGTACGGAAGTGACCCGGGCGCTTGCAACGCCAGTGGTCGTTTCTGGAGTAAGGAGTTTCTACCACCATATGTGACGTATGAGGCTGCGATTAACGTGACTCGTCTCTCTTCAATAGCTCATAATCATCGGTTAGATCGATTAACTCGTCCAAGGTGTGGAAATCGTTTCTTCGAATATAGTGGCGATATTCGGATCTCAACCCGTCGTATATTCGGTCGAGGTGGTTCATCTCGCGAAATCGTGGATGCTGTCGTGCTGTTGTCAACATATGCAGAATGTAGTATTTTGCTCTTTCGCGCTGGAACTGCCGGCGGTTGTAGAATGCATGTTCCAGCTGGGTGGCATGTCGTTTAGATAAGAAAAAATTTTCCACCTCCGCTCGGAATTTGGACCAGCTCGTGATATCAACCCTTTTTACCCTGAACCACTTCAGGGCGTTTCTTTGTAGGACACTGAGGAGCGCGGGTAGCAGTCGATCTTGGGAGAGATGGTGGCATTCGGCGAGTTCCTCCATCCTCTCGAGAAACTCCATGAGGTCCCCTTCCCCAGTATACTTCAGATCCCATCGCTGCACGATACCCATTATTTCATGGTCGGCCGGCTCGTGCCTCGAAGTCGTTGCGGGGTGTTCGTACGGTTATGCTCGGTACGGGCAATGACTGTACTACTGCTTTCTCTTCGGCTTTGAGTTCGGCCTCCAGTTCTCTGAAAATATTCTCCGTCGAGGCTCTCAGCCGCTTGGCCCGAATGTATTTGACCAACTCTTTTCTCAGATGCTCCATCGTGCAGCCTTCGGTGGGGATATTTGCAGTCTGGCATTGATCGATCAATTGCTCTTTCCGTAGCAAATATATCCACCCCAACGATTCGGTTGTTAATTGCTTGGAACCGCCGGGCTTGTTGTTGTAGTGTGTGGAACTCGATTCATCCTCGCTGGCGGTCATTGCTCGGTTTTCCGCAGATCGATTCTGATCGGGTCCCTGCTCAGGCGCCATTTGTAACGTGGTTTTCTTCGTGGGCTGAGGTAGGCCAGTGGCCGTCCAGGGTCGCTTTCAAGGATCCACAAAACCTTAAATAATAACACACTACTTTGATTCTTTTGCGGGGTTTTATTGACGATTCTTACTTATATACGATACAATTGTGGGTAAGGGCAATGATCGGGCTGAAGGGGCGACGACGACTTGTGGAGTTTCGGCTGTGAATTGCGGGCTGGATTGGGTCGGACGATGACGAAGACTCGTGCAGCGTTAGTTGATGAATGGGTAATGTTGCTTGACGACGATGATAATGAAACGGTGTCGGTGAAATGACTGGATACGATGATGGACAGTGTCGGTGACAGGACGGGGTGACGACAACTGGTGACGACGGTGAGTAGTATGGAGTTGACGGTGGGGTCGGGCCGACGGTGTTCGTGTACGGTGATAACGATGGTGTCGAGCCGACGTTGATCGTGTGCGGTAATGACGGTGATATCGGGCTGGTGGTGTTCGTGTACTGGGGTGACGATGGTGTCGGGCCGACGATGCTCGTGTACTGGGATAACGATGGTGTCGGGCCGACGTTGATCGTGTGCGGTGATGACGGTGATATCGGGCTGGCGGTGTTCGTGTACGATGATGACGATGGAGTCGGGCCGACAATGTTCGGGTACGGTGATAACGATAGTGTCGGGCCGACGTTGATCGTGTGCGGTGATGATGGTGGTATCGGGCTGGTGGTGTTCGTGTACGATGATGACGGTGGAGTCGGGCCGACGGTGTTCGTGTACTGGGATGACGATGATGTCGGGCCGATGGTGGTCGTAACTGATGATGACGAGGATGTCGGCTGATGGTGGTCGTAACTGATGATGACGATGATGTCGGGCCGATGCACAGTGGTCGATTTGAAATATTTAGGCGGCCAAAAATATTTTTGGACGTTAATGGCTTCGAAAGACTGTATTTTAAAAAAACTACCTATTTATTTTAAAAAATAAATAAGAAAAACATATATTTTATAATAAAAAACACATTTTATTCTCATAAATCATAAATAAATACAAATGAATTAAATTTTCTTATTGAAAGATGTTTCTGTCTCGACTTCTTCGTGCTCAATACTATATTGTGTGGGGCTCGGCAGGTTCTAATAGTTCTATAACTTCACTAGAAAAAATCTTGTGTGAAGTTTTCTTTAACGATCTTTCACTACTTACGAGTGGGTCTGAAGTAAGGAGCAATCTTTGATAAATATCACGGTTGCATTCTTCCCTTGAAAATTTTCTTGAAAAATTCTGTCTGTATGACCGAAAATGTTTATTTCGTGCTTCTGCAGCCTCCTCCGACAATTGGCCGATGGGCAACAGTGCATTATCTATGATGGTCGCCCCATGTAATAGTAATTTATGCATTGTTGGAGTCATGGGATGCCAGTCGTATAATTCCACATACATTTGCGCGTATTTATTTTGTGTCCACTTGAAATCGCCTCTAATAAGATTTTAAATCTATATATTAATTCGTGGTTAATGCCTGTTATGTCCGCCGCTAATTCTGTGTTTTCAAAAAATCTCCTACTCGTATTTCCATCATTGGTATTACCAAAATTGGCTTTAGGCATGTCAACCAACAGGCCAGTTTCTAAGCGGAATCTTTCTTGGATTTCTTTTTTCCTTTCTTCTTCTAATGCTTTCTCTTCCTGGGTCCTTTTCTTTCCATATTTCTTCACGGGCAATTTATATGCCAAATGCAGAATGCTCTCAAAAATACGTATTTTTGCGTGTAATACCGAAATTCCAAACTTAAGAGCATCGGGACTTATTTCGTTCTGTTTGCTTAAATTATTGAAATCTGTGGAAGTGGCGCCACATATATAGCATCGGCTAGTTGAGGTCGTGTTGGTTACAGCATTGCAAACTTTTCCATCAACCATGGTCATTTTCAAAATGTGATTATAATCAAATTCTTTTCCATCAATATGTACTTTTGTAGGAGTGAGGTTCTAAATTTCATTTTGCACATAACATATTTCCTCTTTTGTTACATCTGTAGTTTCTTTCACATACCGAAATCTGATGGGGCGGCAAAATCGTGGTGATGGTGGTGTTGGGTTTTGCCATAACACTTTGTTTTCTTTACCACAAATAATTTGAAGCGGGATAAAAGAACTCAAAAATATACTAGCATCGGATTCGGCGTCTTCTGAGAATTTTTGTTTGTACCGCGCTTGTTGTGACCCGTAACAACCCCATTTATAAATGATCGTTAATGACTTTCTTTCAATTTCGTTAAGGGTTAATAACACTTCTTCCAGGTAGATTGATAACCGTTGAATAGTATGATCCATTAGGTATTGTAAATTAATTTCTGCGCAGGTAGCCGTTACTCGCAATGCCGTCTTTGGGTAGCATTCTTGTTTTGCTTTCAACAAAAGGTCGTAACAAGGGTAATGCTTTGGGTTAGTTGCCCTTATTATTTCATATTGTCGTCTTGTTAGATCAGCTTCTACGAACATTTTGAGTGCTTGGAACGGGTCAAAGGAGCAATGGTTTCATTGGTATTGGAATAGGCTTTTCTATATTGACTAGCCTTTGTTGGCGAATTTCCTATTTCTTTGAGCACTTTTGAGGCATTTCTCTGTCCCTTCGTTTGCAATATGACTTGTGCGGCATGTATAATCATTTCATCATCAACATTTGATCGAAGTTCCGCAGTTTTTCTTCTCTTGCTTCGTTCACTCGATTCCGAAAATGATTTGCTCGGACGACCTGGTTGATTAAGCGAATGCACTGGTATTTCAAAAGTGCCTTCCAGCCAATTCTGGTTGTTTTTCATAAAAACTTCTTCAACTTTATGAGCTTTTAGCCATCTCTGTTTAAACTCGTGTTTGATGTAGGAAAATTTATGTTTAAGGTCCTTTTTTCTTTCCACAGTGTCTCCGCAAGACAATAGCAAGTGGTTTTCTAAAAATTCCAATTTTTCATCCATATTTGGTAAATTTTGAATTTGCATTTGCTTACGAGTTACTATTTTCACCCCCGATGAACTAGGCATCTCCATAGCAAATTTTTTTTTTAAATTTTTTTTAACAAACTACTTTGAACTGCTGTCTGCTGGATTCTGCGAGATTCTGCGGCTCTTGTTTTTTTAAAGAAAAGCTAAATGTGTAACGTATTCAATAAACAAAAAAATATGATCCGGACGAATCCTGATCCATAACAAAATTGCTTTTGAAATTAAAAAAAATATTTTTTTTATGTGAAAAAGAGGATATGTTCAACTACCGAAAAATATAACGAAAGTTAAAAATAAAAGTTAAAACTATTATTTATCTAATAGAAGCTTACTTGAGCTATTGGAATCACTTTCACTTTCACTTCACTACACAACTTAAAATAAGAATACATGCGTATTGCGAAATTTGATATAATCCGGGCACCCAAATCGAAATACGTATCACGTCAACGATCAAATTGCATCTAATTGCACGGAAGGGGTAACGTATGGTTGTTAAAAAAAGGATGGGGGTAATTCGGGGAAGAGTTTACTACAGGTAGACGTCAAAAATTTATGCCTACTACGAATTTCAAATTTTGACTTTTGGCCGATGGTGGCCGTGCACGGTGATGTTGTTTCCTAGACTACTAGACGGTAAGAGGGGAAAAGGAAAGGGAAAGGATTCGGCTATACTAGTACCCGTTTGATGCGGACGAACCGCTGAAGCGAACGAATCGCGGATGCGGACGAACCGCTGAAGCGAACGAGTCGCGGATGCGGACGAACCGTTGAAGCGAACGAATCGCGGATGCGGACGAACCGCGTTAGGAGGGTGTTAGTATAGCCAGGAAGGGGGGGAAAGAAAGGGAGGAGAGGAGGTGGTGGGAGCGCTAATTACTACACAATTATGGAGCGAACGAATCGCGCTTACAAATATTGATGCGAACGAATCGCGTTGTGATGAATCGGTTCGGCTCTCGGAGGTTCGGCAGCGGTCGTGCCACTCGCTTTACTAGTCGTTGAGCTTCGGGTGATTCATGCCATTGTCGCCGAAAGCCTGCATTCTTAAGTCGGCCGAGACATCAACCCAGTGAGAATTATCAACATGTAATCTCAACAACGTTGGGTGATGAAACTATGTTTCCCTTTGATACCACTTGTACCACATGAAAAAAATGATATGTAGTTATAATGGATACTGTGGCTCACAGTTAGCAAGTGGGTACAGTGGTACAAAGGGATGTAGTTATAATGGATACTGTGGCTCACAGTTAACAAGTGGGTACAGTGGTACAAAGGGAAAAATAGTAGAAAACGATGGTAACGGAAATGAAATAAATATGTACGAGTAATTGGCTCGTTACAGATGTTGCAATGTTCAAAATCCGAATAAAAATGTCATATTATTGAACATTTGATCCCTTTATTGACGGATATAATCCCTGACTATTAATTTTAAAGAAATTGAATTCAATATAAAATATTTGTTATTTTCTTGCCAAATTTGTTTGAATTTAGTATCGTAGGGAAAAATGTAGGGAAAAAATTTTGGGCGTAGGGAAAAAAGGTAATTTTTAGGAGCCACGTAGGGAATTATCAAAAAACTTCCTGGCATCACTGCTCCACATAGAGGCAAACTGCCATCAGCCGAGCTCGGCGGGTTGCTCGAACCAATAGAATAAAAGCACAAAAGATTAAGAAAGTTCGGCAACGCGCGCAACCAAACCAATTAATTTTGTCACAGGCGATCATCGTACATTACATCGGGGCCATGGATTTATATTTTTATAAATGAATGACAGCTGGTAGAAATGAGAATGGGGCTCCCTTTGAAGCTAGGTAATGGACTGTATAGTGTTTGCTCTAATCTTATTTGTTCTCTCACGGACGAGAAATAATAAGTGTAAATTGATTTCCAATTTTTGACCCCAAAATGAGAAACCAAATAAAAAAGTGTATAAGTATGGGTATCACAAAACCTTAAATAATAACACACTACTTTGATTCTTTTGCGGGGTTTTATTGACGATTCTTACTTATATACGATACAATTGTGGGTAAGGGCAATGATCGGGCTGAAGGGGCGACGACGACTTGTGGAGTTTCGGCTGTGAATTGCGGGCTGGATTGGGTCGGACGATGACGAAGACTCGTGCAGCGTTAGTTGATGAATGGGTAATGTTGCTTGACGACGATGATAATGAAACGGTGTCGGTGAAATGACTGGATACGATGATGGACAGTGTCGGTGACAGGACGGGGTGACGACAACTGGTGACGACGGTGAGTAGTATGGAGTTGACGGTGGGGTCGGGCCGACGGTGTTCGTGTACGGTGATAACGATGGTGTCGAGCCGACGTTGATCGTGTGCGGTAATGACGGTGATATCGGGCTGGTGGTGTTCGTGTACTGGGGTGACGATGGTGTCGGGCCGACGATGCTCGTGTACTGGGATAACGATGGTGTCGGGCCGACGTTGATCGTGTGCGGTGATGACGGTGATATCGGGCTGGCGGTGTTCGTGTACGATGATGACGATGGAGTCGGGCCGACAATGTTCGGGTACGGTGATAACGATAGTGTCGGGCCGACGTTGATCGTGTGCGGTGATGATGGTGGTATCGGGCTGGTGGTGTTCGTGTACGATGATGACGGTGGAGTCGGGCCGACGGTGTTCGTGTACTGGGATGACGATGATGTCGGGCCGATGGTGGTCGTAACTGATGATGACGAGGATGTCGGCTGATGGTGGTCGTAACTGATGATGACGATGATGTCGGGCCGATGCACAGTGGTCGATTTGAAATATTTAGGCGGCCAAAAATATTTTTGGACGTTAATGGCTTCGAAAGACTGTATTTTAAAAAAACTACCTATTTATTTTAAAAAATAAATAAGAAAAACATATATTTTATAATAAAAAACACATTTTATTCTCATAAATCATAAATAAATACAAATGAATTAAATTTTCTTATTGAAAGATGTTTCTGTCTCGACTTCTTCGTGCTCAATACTATATTGTGTGGGGCTCGGCAGGTTCTAATAGTTCTATAACTTCACTAGAAAAAATCTTGTGTGAAGTTTTCTTTAACGATCTTTCACTACTTACGAGTGGGTCTGAAGTAAGGAGCAATCTTTGATAAATATCACGGTTGCATTCTTCCCTTGAAAATTTTCTTGAAAAATTCTGTCTGTATGACCGAAAATGTTTATTTCGTGCTTCTGCAGCCTCCTCCGACAATTGGCCGATGGGCAACAGTGCATTATCTATGATGGTCGCCCCATGTAATAGTAATTTATGCATTGTTGGAGTCATGGGATGCCAGTCGTATAATTCCACATACATTTGCGCGTATTTATTTTGTGTCCACTTGAAATCGCCTCTAATAAGATTTTAAATCTATATATTAATTCGTGGTTAATGCCTGTTATGTCCGCCGCTAATTCTGTGTTTTCAAAAAATCTCCTACTCGTATTTCCATCATTGGTATTACCAAAATTGGCTTTAGGCATGTCAACCAACAGGCCAGTTTCTAAGCGGAATCTTTCTTGGATTTCTTTTTTCCTTTCTTCTTCTAATGCTTTCTCTTCCTGGGTCCTTTTCTTTCCATATTTCTTCACGGGCAATTTATATGCCAAATGCAGAATGCTCTCAAAAATACGTATTTTTGCGTGTAATACCGAAATTCCAAACTTAAGAGCATCGGGACTTATTTCGTTCTGTTTGCTTAAATTATTGAAATCTGTGGAAGTGGCGCCACATATATAGCATCGGCTAGTTGAGGTCGTGTTGGTTACAGCATTGCAAACTTTTCCATCAACCATGGTCATTTTCAAAATGTGATTATAATCAAATTCTTTTCCATCAATATGTACTTTTGTAGGAGTGAGGTTCTAAATTTCATTTTGCACATAACATATTTCCTCTTTTGTTACATCTGTAGTTTCTTTCACATACCGAAATCTGATGGGGCGGCAAAATCGTGGTGATGGTGGTGTTGGGTTTTGCCATAACACTTTGTTTTCTTTACCACAAATAATTTGAAGCGGGATAAAAGAACTCAAAAATATACTAGCATCGGATTCGGCGTCTTCTGAGAATTTTTGTTTGTACCGCGCTTGTTGTGACCCGTAACAACCCCATTTATAAATGATCGTTAATGACTTTCTTTCAATTTCGTTAAGGGTTAATAACACTTCTTCCAGGTAGATTGATAACCGTTGAATAGTATGATCCATTAGGTATTGTAAATTAATTTCTGCGCAGGTAGCCGTTACTCGCAATGCCGTCTTTGGGTAGCATTCTTGTTTTGCTTTCAACAAAAGGTCGTAACAAGGGTAATGCTTTGGGTTAGTTGCCCTTATTATTTCATATTGTCGTCTTGTTAGATCAGCTTCTACGAACATTTTGAGTGCTTGGAACGGGTCAAAGGAGCAATGGTTTCATTGGTATTGGAATAGGCTTTTCTATATTGACTAGCCTTTGTTGGCGAATTTCCTATTTCTTTGAGCACTTTTGAGGCATTTCTCTGTCCCTTCGTTTGCAATATGACTTGTGCGGCATGTATAATCATTTCATCATCAACATTTGATCGAAGTTCCGCAGTTTTTCTTCTCTTGCTTCGTTCACTCGATTCCGAAAATGATTTGCTCGGACGACCTGGTTGATTAAGCGAATGCACTGGTATTTCAAAAGTGCCTTCCAGCCAATTCTGGTTGTTTTTCATAAAAACTTCTTCAACTTTATGAGCTTTTAGCCATCTCTGTTTAAACTCGTGTTTGATGTAGGAAAATTTATGTTTAAGGTCCTTTTTTCTTTCCACAGTGTCTCCGCAAGACAATAGCAAGTGGTTTTCTAAAAATTCCAATTTTTCATCCATATTTGGTAAATTTTGAATTTGCATTTGCTTACGAGTTACTATTTTCACCCCCGATGAACTAGGCATCTCCATAGCAAATTTTTTTTTTAAATTTTTTTTAACAAACTACTTTGAACTGCTGTCTGCTGGATTCTGCGAGATTCTGCGGCTCTTGTTTTTTTAAAGAAAAGCTAAATGTGTAACGTATTCAATAAACAAAAAAATATGATCCGGACGAATCCTGATCCATAACAAAATTGCTTTTGAAATTAAAAAAAATATTTTTTTATGTGAAAAAGAGGATATGTTCAACTACCGAAAAATATAACGAAAGTTAAAAATAAAAGTTAAAACTATTATTTATCTAATAGAAGCTTACTTGAGCTATTGGAATCACTTTCACTTTCACTTCACTACACGACTTAAAATAAGAATACATGCGTATTGCGAAATTTGATATAATCCGGGCACCCAAATCGAAATACGTATCACGTCAACGATCAAATTGCATCTAATTGCACGGAAGGGGTAACGTATGGTTGTTAAAAAAAGGATGGGGGTAATTCGGGGAAGAGTTTACTACAGGTAGACGTCAAAAATTTATGCCTACTACGAATTTCAAATTTTGACTTTTGGCCGATGGTGGCCGTGCACGGTGATGTTGTTTCCTAGACTACTAGACGGTAAGAGGGGAAAAGGAAAGGGAAAGGATTCGGCTATACTAGTACCCGTTTGATGCGGACGAACCGCTGAAGCGAACGAATCGCGGATGCGGACGAACCGCGTTAGGAGGGTGTTAGTATAGCCGGGAAGGGGGGAAAGAAAGGGAGGAGAGGAGGTGGTGGGAGCGCTAATTACTACACAATTATGGAGCGAACGAATCGCGCTTACAAATATTGATGCGAACGAATCGCGTTGTGATGAATCGGTTCGGCTCTCGGAGGTTCGGCAGCGGTCGTGCCACTCGCTTTACTAGTCGTTGAGCTTCGGGTGATTCATGCCATTGTCGCCGAAAGCCTGCATTCTTAAGTCGGCCGAGACATCAACCCAGTGAGAATTATCAACATGTAATCTCAACAACGTTGGGTGATGAAACTATGTTTCCCTTTGATACCACTTGTACCACATGAAAAAAATGATATGTAGTTATAATGGATACTGTGGCTCACAGTTAGCAAGTGGGTACAGTGGTACAAAGGGATGTAGTTATAATGGATACTGTGGCTCACAGTTAACAAGTGGGTACAGTGGTACAAAGGGAAAAATAGTAGAAAACGATGGTAACGGAAATGAAATAAATATGTACGAGTAATTGGCTCGTTACAGATGTTGCAATGTTCAAAATCCGAATAAAAATGTCATATTATTGAACATTTGATCCCTTTATTGACGGATATAATCCCTGACTATTAATTTTAAAGAAATTGAATTCAATATAAAATATTTGTTATTTTCTTGCCAAATTTGTTTGAATTTAGTATCGTAGGGAAAAATGTAGGGAAAAAATTTTGGGCGTAGGGAAAAAAGGTAATTTTTAGGAGCCACGTAGGGAATTATCAAAAAACTTCCTGGCATCACTGCTCCACATAGAGGCAAACTGCCATCAGCCGAGCTCGGCGGGTTGCTCGAACCAATAGAATAAAAGCACAAAAGATTAAGAAAGTTCGGCAACGCGCGCAACCAAACCAATTAATTTTGTCACAGGCGATCATCGTACATTACATCGGGGCCATGGATTTATATTTTTATAAATGAATGACAGCTGGTAGAAATGAGAATGGGGCTCCCTTTGAAGCTAGGTAATGGACTGTATAGTGTTTGCTCTAATCTTATTTGTTCTCTCACGGACGAGAAATAATAAGTGTAAATTGATTTCCAATTTTTGACCCCAAAATGAGAAACCAAATAAAAAAGTGTATAAGTATGGGTATCATGTGTTTTATTACGAAGAAAAGGGATCAAGTGTTTTTTTTTTTTTTGTTTTTTGAAGATAAATGATTTTAGCATATATTTGTACACTATGCAACTAAGATATTCATAATCAAATAGAACGGAGGTATTATTTTGCCAAATAAACATAAACTGCATGCAAAATACTCCCATAAAGGGAAGTTAAAACTTATAGAGGATAAGTATCCTAGTATTAACACACTACGAACGTTGCTCCATACAGCTAAGTATCAGTCATCTACATCCGAATATTCCTCCTTTATATTGACTTCATCCAAGGCAATTTTTGTTTTCGTTTTTCCAGTCTTTTCCTTTGTTTTCAGAGGTGACATTTCATCTTCACTTTTGACTATTTCCGTTTTAATTTTCTTATGTGTTATAAAGTGTGTCGTCTGCTCAACGGAACTTTCGGTCACAGATACTGAAGCAAGAGAGACACATTTGCGTCTGGACCATAGAGTTTTAACATTATTAACTTTCAATGTTTGATAAAAATCGTCAAATCGAATTAGGACATATTCTAAAGCAAAATAATGTCGATATAGCCTTCATTCAAGAATGTCACCTAATGAGCATTAAACTAGTGCAAATTAACGGTTACAATTTTATTTATGACAATCCCCTCTGGGGATCGCAATAGTATGGTATACAATAAAGTACAATTAATTGATGTTGGAATTAATACTCCTCTAGTTCAAATAGACTTAATTCACGATAAAAACGGAGTCAAATATTTGATTGATTCCATATATACCCAGCAAAAAAAGCGTCGCCAAAAAAGTAATGAAAATTTTCTTTTTGGATCCTGAAATGGTGCAAAATTGACGCAGAAGCGATGAATTTAACATGGGCTTGTCATAGGACGGATCGCAATAGTATGGTATACAATAAAGTACAATTAATTGATGTTGGAATTAATACTCCTCTAGTTCAAATAGACTTAATTCACGATAAAAACGGAGTCAAATATTTGATTGATTCCATATATACCCAGCAAAAAAAGCGTCGCCAAAAAAGTAATGAAAATTTTCTTTTTGGATCCGGAAATGGTGCAAAATTGACGCAGAAGCGATGAATTTAACATGGGCTTGTCATAGGACGGAAGTCCTCCATTTCAACAGCCGCTGCACTGAATTTGCATCACATCTGTAGGTGTGATCCGAATTCAATGTTTTGGATGTAAATTAAAAAATTCTGTGATATTTTGTCAAATAAATAATTTTTATAATTTTTAATGGATTCTTACGCTTGTCGGAAACGTTTGACCTCAAATATTTTCAAAAATTTAAAATTTTTTTAGATTGGATTTAGCATTTTTTCGACAAAATTTAAATGATTTGTACCATTTTATGAATTCTTACTCTGTTTTTAAACTATTTGAAACAACGAAAGTTAAAATTACCCATTAAAAGTATAAGAAAAAAACACAAATTTTAAAAAATTGAATTAAAAGAACTTCCTGGGTAGTTATAATAAAGAACATCATTGGGAATGCATCTTCTGGAAGT